>NC_056728.1:1830552924-1830852924 GCF_019279795.1 Protopterus annectens | reverse complement strand
CCGACTGAAAGAACTCCAGCTCTATTCAGTCTCATACCGCTTGCTCAGAGGTGACCTGTGCCTGACATATAAGGCCATGTCAAACCCTGATTTGATGAATATGCTTCACCTCAAAAAAATCTAGATCCCTCAGAACCACAAGGGCGGGAGACTTAAACCTTGACACGGTTATTAATAGAACATGCTGGAGGGACAGATTCATCACCCAGAGACTCCCTATGCTGTGGAACAAAATCCCAGTACATGTGAGGCAGGGCACCTCGCTGGCCTTGTTCAAGAGGAATCTTGACCAATGGATGGGGGATCCCAGATATACCCCAGGGATTACTTCAGTGTCACTGCTTGACAGAGGCACAGCAAAATAATAGGCATAGTTTTATTCAAACTAAAGGGGTGGCGAAAGCCAAATAACTATGGGCTAGGCTTATAAATGCCCTTGGGCAGATAGCCTAGTATGAAACTATGAACCTATGAACCTATAAATGTACCTGTATTAATTTGAATTCACAAAGAAAGATAGATCACTCCTGCTTATGTAAAAATGGGATTGCTTCATTTGTACAGACTTCTGAAAAGCAAATGGATTTTACATTTTTTGTGTACCTTTTTCATTCCATGTTTTGTATATCAAGTTTTTGGATTTCATATTTACTATCAATTTTAAGAGGTTTTCTTAATGGTTTATAGATACACTGAACATCAGTGGAGACTGGAGAAATGAGGAGAGCTTGTAGTGGTTTAACAGTACTGTTTTCCACATCATGTGAGTCTACTAATTGTAATATGTGTTGTCTGTTGTGTGGTAGTTGCCAAGACTGCAGTCAAGTAGACCATCAAGTCATTATATTATGTAATTAAAGTAAAATCTAATAAAAGCAGTAGACACAAATAAAAAAAATGTCTTCAATGAACTTCTTAGCTATTTACAAGAAGCATCTATAATATTAGTTGCAGTTGCTAAAGTGCATTTCAAAAAGGCACAAATGCCATTGAAGCATAGGACACAGCTCCTGCTCAAATCTATTTGTTGTCACAAACCAAAAATAATCACATTAGACAACAATAAATAAACAAATATAACTACATTCATTAATTCTAGGTTCATATGTAAGTACAAGCTAATCAGTCTGCAGACCAATAAAAGCCCAGCCAAACCCCCCTATTCAAAAGTTCCCTCCAGCCTCAAGAAAACAAGACAAGTTAGACCAATTAAGAATTTGAGACCGACCATCCAAGTATCTTTTGATGAAGGTTTAGTTTCTTTAACTGAGCATTTGTTCTGTGAAGAAATAGGAGGGCAAAGAGAATCGGATCTTTCATGGCTCAAAAGGATGGACACAGATCTCCATGAAGGAGTCTACAAGACACTGAGTAAATAGAGGGGGTGGCAGTCTGTCCTGAGCAAAGATTTTTGAGGCCACTGATCTTTCTAGTTATGAATTTCTGATGTCCCTGAAGTTGAGTCATACCGTATGTTTAGACAGATACATGCTAGTATGTGCATTATGTTGAATAATGGGTCTGATGAAATATGAGTAAAGAGGAATTAAGCCATTATTGGAAATGGCTTTGAAAATGAGATTTTATTTATTTATTTAATTTAACATTTGTTTACCAGGAAAGTCCGACTGGACACAGGTCCTTTTTCAGCAGAGGCCCGGGGAGAAAAGCTCCATAAGTAACAGTAAATTTTCATGCACACATTGCAATAATCAAAAAGTATAAAGTAAACAAAATGTAGTATACATAAGAACATACAAATTTGTTATATCTTGACAACAAAACCTAGGCTTTGAACATAGCTGGTACTATTTGTAGGTATGACTTATGTCAAGATATAAGGTTAAGAGAGGTCAGTAGGAACAAAGGATTAAACACCAGGGGAGAAGTTGGATATGTTTTGGATATACTGTGATGTATCAGAGCACTCATGAGGGGTTAATACAGGAACATAGCCACTTATTTTTTAGATAAGCTTTAAATGATGGCTTAAAGTGGTTAGTGGATGAGATTGAGAGAATGGAGTTAGGAAGGGAATTTCATATACGAGATACATAGTTGGAAAATAAAGATTCTTCTGCAGTGTTGTTGGCCTTGGAGACGGTGAGTAAGTTCTTGTTGTTAGAGTGAAATGGTCTGCTGGAACTGTAAGAAAGGAGGAGATTTTGTAGTGCAGGGGTTCTAGTTGTTTGTGTTACAATTTTGTGAATTAGAGAGAGTTGGTTGTAAAGAATAATGCTGGAAAGCTCAAGCCAGTCTAGTATCCTTAAAGCTGTACAATGAGTTCTATATGGGCAGTCAGATGCAAACTTAGCAATTTTTTTATAACGTGCTTCTAGTTTAGATAATCCGGTTTTCCTTAGATTAGTTAATGTTGGAGAGGGACATAGTAGAGTGGAGAGCAGATGGGTTTGTGCTAATATAATTTTGGCCATTGTGGTCAGGAACCTTTTGTGCCTATGTAGACTTCCAAGTTTCTTATGGACTTGTTTTATAGTTAGGGAGACATGCAAGTCAAATTTTAGGTTATTGTCTATTTCCACTCCAAGTAGCTTTGTACAAGTTGTGAGAGATGACAGTATTGTTTTTGGCTATTATGTTAAATGATGGGCATGAGACAGATGTCTTGTTAGGCTGGAAGAGTAATAATTTAGTTTTGATTGGGTTCAGGATTAGATGGGCATTGGCTAACCATGTTTCAACAGAAGTGAAAGATTCCTGTGTTTGAGAATGAAAAGCTGATAGAGACATGGCAGCACAGGTAATCTGCATACTGTATTATAGAACCATGTGGAGTAGCTGTGTGTTAATTATTAGTAAAGAGGGAGAAAAGGAGAGAGCCAAGACAGATCCTTGGGGGACACCAATGGATAAAGAAAGGCATGGAGATAGATCACCCTGCCATAGAGCAGATTGTTGATGGCCAGATAAATAGTTATGATACCATGCTGTGGCAGATGGTGAGAAGGATAGTTCAGTTAGTACATCTATTAGTTTGGAATGGGAGATGATATCAAAAGCTTTTGATAAGTCTAGAAAGATGGCAGATAGAAAGTTGTTGTTATTCCTGCGATGGTTTACAGTATTAGTGAAGGATAAGAGAGCTGTAGTGGTACTATGTGATGGGCGAAACCCATGCTGAGTGTTTGGGAGAAGGTTATTTGTTAGAATTTCATGACCTAGAGATACCTTTCGAATAGCTTAGAAAGAGGTGAAAGAATAGCAATTGGCTGATAGTTTGTCAGTTCTGTGGAAGGTCCCCCTTTATGAAGTGGGATTACATGGGAAGTTTTCCACAGTTGAGGGACTTTGTTTTTGAGAATGGATCTATTTATAAGGATGGGTACTGGGAAGGCTATAGATTCAGCTGCAATTCTGAGGTCAAGATAGATGAGTCAGATGAAAAGGTTTCTGAAATACTGAAAGGACATGATGGTCAAATGATAAGGAATTATCAACAAGAGTACCTAGATTTACAATACACAGTAGGCAAAGTGCTGCCCACCGCACAGTGTTGTAATCTTCCACAAAATAATTTATTTTAAAATCCAAATGGCAATTGGCTAAGCGCTTTCATCCTCTTAACCAAAGTCTGGACTTTTTCAAAACCAAAAAGCCTTAGCCACCATTAACTGTCTTATTTAAACAATTACGTTACTGATGTCAGCACATATTTAAGACAATATGGACACAAACTCACATTGCTTATCTTAAACATTCAACATCATAAAAAATCCTAAAGATTTACCTGCAGATGTAGAATATGTCTAAAAGGTGTATCAGAATCACATCAAAAAGAGACATTGCAGAGGTATGGTGTTCACTGTCCAAAATCTTACCTCCAAGCTACTGACTGAGTACACAGGTGACTGTTGAAATTCTCAAAAGTCTATTTACTGTACTTGGAATATCAGACCTGAATGTGAAAATATGGGAGAAAATAATTATGTCTGAGGTGGTAGTATCCCCAGGAGTAACAGCAAGCTTTGGATCTCACTGTCATTTGCCTGAATCATTTTTTATTTTATTTTTGGAGTGTTGGGATTCACAGAATCAGGTCTTAACATGTTTGAGTTTCAGCTGAACACATGATACTGTTTACTATCTACAGATACATTTAAAACTCTAAGACACTGTACACTACTGAAGACAAATTCTGCTAAGGAGTTTGCATACATTATATTTAATTGTGGCCCGACTAAAGGAACCATGAAGCTATTACCAAAAAAAAAAAAATGCTAAATTTCATAATTTTTTTATTGTGTGAAGTGCCTAAAGTTTCTGTGACTGTCATTTGTCACATTTAAGTGTGATTCCCTGAACAAACTACTGTTCAGATGCACAGCCATTTGCAACAATCCACAGAATACAGTATTTTGGTTCTAGAACATTTACCTTTACCCTCATGCTGATTGATGTCTGTAGTGCCAGTTCCCTGCTATTAAACATAACATAACATAAGTTGTGCTTGATTTGCACTGGCAATCAGACTGCTCTTTTTACAATACACTAGCCGCAGTCTGCATGTATACCACAGGCCTACCATTGACATACACAACTGTGCTGACTGCATAAACATGTTTCTGAACACCTGCTGCAGCTTCAGTCATGTTTATACAGAATAAATACAACCGGGCTTTAACACCCACTTCTGCACTTCAAAGGCATGTGAGGATCTGATACCAAAATACACCATCTAGTATCTGCATTTCACATACAGTGTCTCTTACCAAAGAATCTCTGTTTTCTACACTTTTTTATTTGGCAGTACAAGATCATGCGGTGAGGTGTAACAAATGCTGACAATAACATATCTGTCCTTGTTCAAGGCCTCTTTACTGTTGTTACCCAAACTAAGAGATGGTCCATTTACTACAAAAGCAACTGAAACAGCGTTGTTATCTAACTAGGATGTAGTTTATTGTCAGATAATATGTAGACTTGCTGGCAAACATGCTTTCAAACACTTGTAGCCTGATGCAACAACAGTGAGATTAGGTGATACATTAGTTTGTGCATTTCTTGCAGTAATCTTTCAATCCCTCGAAAGGATTCCATGGTTAGTGCAAGGACATACTAAATAGGTTACAAAGAGTGCCAAAAAGATTCTAGCTTACTTAGGAATGCAATGCAATACCATTTAAGCCTTGTTAGAACTTTGTTAGCATTCATTTTCAAAAATGTTCTTATAGCTTTCCAGTTAATGGAGTGCTTGAACTTGAAGCAGAATTCATTACTTACTTAACTACCCTGCAGCAAATAGTTATTGCCTTTATGAAGAGTGCTGTTAATCAAGAAATTAAAAGTAACTAATGCAACCAGTGTCTCATTCACCATCAGTAAATACCCATCAGAGAAAAACCCATTAGACAATACTTATGCCCTATAATTCCATGTAAACTAAGATGCTGACTATATAATTTACTTGTTTTTTTTTCAAATGAATCATGTAACTGTTTAGTAAAACAAAATTAATAACTTTGTTCTGAATATCTGTTTTCCACATTTATCACTTTTGCAAAAAAAAAAAAACACACACACACACACACACACACACACACACACACAGAAATATACACAAATATATCTATTTATAAACACACACACACACACACACACACACACACACACACACACACACACACACACACACACATTTATGTGATTATATCAGCAGTTGTTGACTAAGACAATAGTTGACCCTCATGCGACTGAACATAATTCATTGAGTATGCTTCCTGTTCACCTGCACAATAGTTGCATCACAGATAATTGTAAAAACAAACCTAAATGATTTCCTTTGTTGATTCTAGCAGCAAACCTACTTCTTTGAGTATATTGGACATGTTCTGACACAAGTATAATTAAATGTACAATACCAGATTATGTAGTTTGTAATGCAAAATTAATGTTATTTTTACATTTTATTTTGTTGATCAGCACATGCCCTTTTATTTTTTCTCAGAGCTAAAAACTTTCTGCCATGACATTATGAAAGACTGATATTAATGTACAGACTATTGTAGTTCCATGCTAAATGCATCGGCGGTGGTTTAATACGTCCTAGAAAGATACACTTTCAACTATTTCACATTGTAACTTGGCACATGATGACAATGATGATGTAGTAGTGAAACCAGAATGTAAATAAGAAGCTGCTCCTCTAATGAGGTAAGATGGTTTTGTTTACCCACAATGCTTTGCAGTTGTGTATAAATTATTGTTTAATACCTACCATGATATCAATTTGCAGCTGTAGTTATAGTGAAAAATGAACTAAACAGTGGAAAAAAAAATCAAACCGCACACTATAATTTTCATTTATTTTTCCCAAAACACTTGCAGTTTTATCATGAAGAGAATAATATAAAATTAAATTAATTGTAGAACAAACATGTTTCAGAAGATGACCAAGATAGTTTAAGTAAAAGCATACCAAAAATCAAATCTATATAAGCATTTTACATTCACTACTATTTACATTGTGGGTCTGCCCCACACACCTCTCAAGGTGGGGGCTCTGCCCCCACAAACTCTTGCTTATGGGTACCAGTTACACAAACACCATAGGATCTTTGGATCATAGGAGGCTAGTAGGCTACTGGCCTGGAGGCCCTTATAAGCCTAACCAAGAGTTTAGCCAATGTTTATAGACAAATCAGCACCCAATGCCACTGTCCAGCAGGGACACGGGTGGAATCCCAAGGGTATATTTTCTATTTCTCATCCAGTTATCCAGGTTTCACTTAAAAAGGGGTAAAGAGGTACTCTGCTTGATGTGGAGAGGGAGTCTATTCCATAGATGGGGGAGTCTCTGGGACACAAATCTGTCCCACCAACAAGTCTTGTTGATGCCACAGACCAGGTTGAGGCGGCACGTGTGGGATACTCGAGTAGAGGTTGACTTGCGGATATGCAGCAGTCCCATCAAGGTGGGGTCTGTGATTGCCTTGTATGCCAGACAGAGGTCACCTCTGAAGATTCTGTATGAAACTGAGTAGAGGGCTCGGGCTTTTAGCCTATCTGTGTATGGTAGATGTTTAAGGCTCTGGATTCTCCTGGTGAGGAACCTCTGTGGTCTCTCCAGCTGCTGCATGTGCTTTGCAAGGTACATGCCGAAAGGGGCATTGTACTTAATAATGGGCCTTATAAAGGAAGAACACAGGGATGTTATGACCTCCTTGTCCCTGGACGAGATACCCCTACTTATGAGGTGGGCCATGTAGAAGGCTTTCCATACAACAGAACCAACATGGTGGCCAAAAGTCAGGTTGCTATCAACCTGGGTGCCCAAATCCCTCACAACTGATTGCGTGCTTAGGACATTGTTATTAATGTGATAATTTGTGGGGACATCACTCTCCCCAAAGGGAATAATGGTGCATTTTTTGGTATTCAGCTTGAGGCCATGTTTCTGGAACCAGTCATTTGTCTGAGTGAGATCCTCTTAGAAATTGTTCACATCATTAGGAGAATTGATGACCAGACCCAGCTTGCAGTCATCTGCAAACTTGGTCAGCCATAGCCCACTGGTTTTGGCCTGCACCTCAGAAAAGTATATCCCAAATAACAGATGCACCAAGACTGAACCCTGGGGTACACCGCTTGTTACAGGTCTACTGCTTGAGGTGGCTTCCCCTATTTTGACTACGTGGATTTTATCAGTGAGTCAGTTTGCTACCCATCTAGTATGGATTGATGCCTAGTTGAGAGAGTTTATCTGTTATGCCTGAGTGGGGAATAGTGTTAAAAGCTTTGGCCAGGTCAAGGTAGGTGGTGTGCACCGTCTTCTCCTCATCCATGGCTTTGGTCACTGCCTCAAAGAAGTCAACCAAATTTAGCAGACATGACCTCCCCTTGATTAAGCCAAACTGTGTGGGATCAAGTTTTTGGAGGTTGCCAATGTCCTTGTTAATGAGGTCCATGATAATCCGTTCCATGGCCTTGCAGATCAGGCTAGTTAAGCTGATGGGTCTATAATTTCCTGCACCGGTGGAAGCTCCACCTTTGTGTAAAGGGATGACAGTGGCTGTCCTCCACTCAGCTGGGATAAAGCCAGTACTCAGGCTTTGGTTGAATAGGGTGCCTAATGGTGCTGCAAGTTCCTGCCTGAGTTCATGTCGGATGCAGCCTGGGATGTTATTGGGTCCCATGAAGGCTGTATTTTTTGCCTTTGAGAGAGCAAGTGATGACCTGTTCCCTAGATATAAGGGGAAGGTACTGAGGATGTACTGATTTACTGATGGGGGAACAGAGGGGTAAAGTTTTCGCTGAATCTGTCAGCCAGCAAGTTTGCTATATCTATGGCATTTGTATATGTGATGTCCTTGACCACCAATTCTGAACAGATCTGGGTGCTTCTTTTGAGGTTGCGGACATATGTGAAGAAGGCCTTATGATTGTCTGTAGTAGATGTGGCCAATTTAGTTAATTGCTTCCATTTGGGCAGCTGCTCCTTCTTGGTCTTGGACAGCAATTTTTTCCTTTTGTTATAGAGTTTATTTATTGCAGATGTCCACCAGACATGTTTTCCCTTCCTTTTGGAGGATGATTTAGTCTTGTCAGGTATTCCTGATTCCATACATCTATATAAATGCTCATATAATGCTTTGGTGTAGTTTTGAATATTGGTGCCAGTTCCTACAGAGGGGGAGGGGGCTGTGAAGCTGTTTATACCATCCCTCAGGAGTCTATCATCAGCTTTGGAGAAGTTTTTATGTCTGATTCTAGCTGGGGGGGGGGGGGGTTGGGGGAAATGGTGACTTCGTAAGTGACCGATTTATGGTCGGATCTTACCAGGGAGGATGATACTATAGGGATGCTGCAGTGGTTACTCATGTTGGTTAATACCAAGTCCAAAATATTATCACCTCTTGCAGGGGTATCGACTAGCTGTTCCAGGACATTTGCATTGACAAAATCAAGGAATCACTTGGCGTTTGTGTTATGGCATGAGTAGTTCTTCCAATTTATGTTTGGGAAGTCAAAGTCACCCAGGATCAGGGTAAAGGGTTGAATCTTGATAGATTTGAACAGGTCCAAATAGGCGTATTGGGCATTTTGAGTCAGATTTGGGGGCCGGTAGCTAGCTATGTTGAGTAGGGGTCTTGTCGATGGTTAACTGCACCTGGAGTGTCTCCTGTGCTTGATACTGTTTGACCAGCCTGGAGGGGTGTATGTCTTTAATGTATATTGAAACTCCACCTCCTTTGGCTTTACTGCCCACAATTTGTGGTCTGAATGTATGATAGGATGAGTAACCAGGTAAGGCTGGGGTGCTCTCCGCAGCTTTGAATCAGGTTTCTATGAATGCACAAATGTCAGCATTTTCCAGGGTAAGGAATGCTTGCAATCAGTGCAGTTTCATATATATTTAAGACTAGTCAACCACAGCAAGTCTGACTACAGCACATCTTGACAGAACTCCCATTTAACCGAGTGTGACAGTCTCAAACCATTCTGACAAAATGCAGTTAACACACTGACCTGTACCAATATAATTTAATTAGACACACACACACACACACACACACACACACACACACACACACACACACACACACACACACTGACAAATAAAAAATGGGTTACTGTGTTGCACCAGTCACATGAGCTTAACTTCAGACCTTACGTCTTCTTTTTTTAACTGCTTAAATTCCTTGATTACAGTTGTGGTCTCCTTCTTTAATTCTCCTAACATGATGAGGTGTATCAGTGCTACTTAATTTAAAACCTTATATGTGACAGACAGACCAGCAGAGGTCTACATCATATAGTAACTTCATCCTATGCCATCCTACATTGTCCACATATACCTTAATTTAATATAATTAAAACGTTTCAAATAGTGCCATTTCATTTATTTTCTATCTGTAAAAATAACTTGCTGGTTAGAAGAAAAGAAATGCATAATTTTCTGGGATGTCAGCAAGATTCATCTAAAGTAGCTGTTTTTTTTTTCAGAATGTTGCAATTTAATTTTGTTGTAGTACTGATAACTTAGATTAACCCCATTTTGTCTAGATAAAACATGAATCACTTTACTTTGTATGTTTTGGTGTGTCCCGTATTAAAACTGCATATCAAAAATAAATTGTTGCCTTTTTGTTATTTTTAACTAAGCAATCTAATAAATCCTTAAACACTTCCTTACTTACATTTGTGATGGCACTATACCCATCAATTGAAAATAATCAAGACTCCACCTGAGCAGTGTGGAGATCTTACAATAAATAACACTTCCTCCTTTCCCATTTTTGCCACGTTTCTACAGAGCATTCATCTACATTCCTAAATGGTCACACAGAACTTTTTACTGTAACCACATTTTGAAAAAAGAATGTACAGATTATCTCTTATCCTAGCATCCAAATTTTATTTGAATGTCTCATAACTGAATATGCTAGGATAATATAATTTCTAAAAAAGATTCACCCTGAAAACCTATACTATCAAATGTATTAAGGTACATAATGATAGATACCTAGGTAAAAATTGTTGTACCAGTGCAAGAAGGAAGGGATATAGTACACATAAAAGAACCACAGGTATTACATTACAGGTAGTGGTATGTAATAATACCTGCATTCAGTGTTTATTGAAGGACCACAAAGACTAAAGGAGATAGTATAAGTGGTACTGTATAGACAGGATGGGATAAACTGTGGAGTAAAATATGCTGATGAGGATGAAGAAACAAAAATTAAAAGAGGAAGACTGAAATGCTGGTTTTGAAGTTAAAAGATAAGTAGGACAAGGAGATCACAAGTGTGTCATTCCATTATGTAGACCACCAGCTGTAGGAACAGATGATTATTATGTACTCCAAAGCAGGATATAGTGTGCGACCACCAGCTGTAGGAACAGGGGATTACTATGTACTCCAAAGCAGGATATAGTGTGTGACCGCCAGCTGTAGGAACAGATGATTACTATGTACTCCAAAGCAGGATAGAGTGTGTGACCACCAGCTGTAGGATAGGGGATTACTATGTACTCCAAAGCAGGATATAGTGTGTGACCACCAGCTGTAGGAACAGATGATTACTATGTACTCCAAAGCAGGATATAGTGTGTGACCACCAGCTGTAGGAACAGGGGATTACTATGTACTCCAAAGCAGGATATAGTGTGTGACCACCAGCTGTAGGAACAGATGATTGTTGTGTACTCCAAAGCAGGATATAGTGTGTGACAACCAGCTGTAGGAACAGATGATTATTATGTACTCCAAAGCAGGATATAGTGTGTGACCACCAGTTGTAGGAACAGGGGATTACTATGTACTCCAAAGCAGGATATAGTGTGTGACCACTAGCTGTAGGAACAGATGATTACTATGTACTCCAAAGCAGGATATAGTGTGTGACCACCAGCTGTAGGAACAGGGGATTACTATGTACTCCAAAGCAGGATATAGTGTGTGACCACCAGCTGTAGGAACAGGGGATTACTATGTACTCCAAAACAGGATATAGTGTGTGACCACCAGATGTAGGAACAGGGGATTACTATGTACTCCAAAGCAGGATATAGTGTGTGACCACCAGCTGTAGGAACAGGGGATTACTATGTACTCCAAAGTAGGATATAGTGTGTGACCACCGGCTATAGGAACAGGGATTACTATGTACTCCAAAGCAGGATATAGTGTGTGACCATCAGCTGTAGGAACAGGGGATTAATATGTACTCCAAAGCAGGATATAGTGTGTGACCACCAGCTGTAGGAAAAGGGGATTACTATGTACTCCAAAGTAGGATATAGTGTGTGACCACCAGCTGTAGGAACAGGGGATTACTATGTACTCCAAAGCAGGATATAGTGTGCGACCACCAGCTGTAGGAACAGATGATTGTTATGTACTCCAAAGCAGGATATAGTGTGTGACCACCAGCTGTAGGAACAGGGGATTACTATGTACTCCAAAGCAGGATATAGTGTGTGACCACCAGCTGTAGGAACAGGGGATTACTATGTACTCCAAAGTAGGATATAGTGTGTGACCACCAGCTGTGGGAACAGGGGAGTACTATGTACTTCAAAGCAGGATGTAGTGTGTGACCACCAGCTGTAGGAACAGGGGATTACTATGTACTCCAAAGCAGGATATAGTGTGTGACCACCAGCTGTAGGAACAGGGGATTACTATGTACTCCAAAGCAGGATATAGTGTGTGACCACCAGCTGTAGGAACAGATGATTGTTATGTACTCCAAAGCAGGATATAGTGCGTGACCACCAGCTGTAGGAACAGGGGATTACTATGTACTCCAAAGCAGGATATAGTGTGTGACCACCAATTGTAGGAACAGGAGATTACTATGTACTCCAAAGTAGGATATAGTGTGTGACCACCAGCTGTGGGAACAGGGGAGTACTATGTACTCCAAAGCAGGATGTAGTATGTGACCACCAGCTGTAGGAACAGATGATTATTATGTACTCCAAAGCAGGATATAGTGTGCGACCACCAGCTGTAGGAACAGGGGATTACTATGTACTCCAAAGCAGGATATAGTGTGTGACCGCCAGCTGTAGGAACAGATGATTACTATGTACTCCAAAGCAGGATAGAGTGTGTGACCACCAGCTGTAGGATAGGGGATTACTATGTACTCCAAAGCAGGATATAGTGTGTGACCACCAGCTGTAGGAACAGATGATTACTATGTACTCCAAAGCAGGATATAGTGTGTGACCACCAGCTGTAGGAACAGGGGATTACTATGTACTCCAAAGCAGGATATAGTGTGTGACCACCAGCTGTAGGAACAGATGATTGTTGTGTACTCCAAAGCAGGATATAGTGTGTGACAACCAGCTGTAGGAACAGATGATTATTATGTACTCCAAAGCAGGATATAGTGTGTGACCACCAGTTGTAGGAACAGGGGATTACTATGTACTCCAAAGCAGGATATAGTGTGTGACCACTAGCTGTAGGAACAGATGATTACTATGTACTCCAAAGCAGGATATAGTGTGTGACCACCAGCTGTAGGAACAGGGGATTACTATGTACTCCAAAGCAGGATATAGTGTGTGACCACCAGCTGTAGGAACAGGGGATTACTATGTACTCCAAAACAGGATATAGTGTGTGACCACCAGATGTAGGAACAGGGGATTACTATGTACTCCAAAGCAGGATATAGTGTGTGACCACCAGCTGTAGGAACAGGGGATTACTATGTACTCCAAAGTAGGATATAGTGTGTGACCACCGGCTATAGGAACAGGGGATTACTATGTACTCCAAAGCAGGATATAGTGTGTGACCATCAGCTGTAGGAACAGGGGATTAATATGTACTCCAAAGCAGGATATAGTGTGTGACCACCAGCTGTAGGAAAAGGGGATTACTATGTACTCCAAAGTAGGATATAGTGTGTGACCACCAGCTGTAGGAACAGGGGATTACTATGTACTCCAAAGCAGGATATAGTGTGCGACCACCAGCTGTAGGAACAGATGATTGTTATGTACTACAAAGCAGGATATAGTGTGTGACCACCAGCTGTAGGAACAGGGGATTACTATGTACTCCAAAGCAGGATATAGTGTGTGACCACCAGCTGTAGGAACAGGGGATTACTATGTACTCCAAAGTAGGATATAGTGTGTGACCACCAGCTGTGGGAACAGGGGAGTACTATGTACTTCAAAGCAGGATGTAGTGTGTGACCACCAGCTGTAGGAACAGGGGATTACTATGTACTCCAAAGCAGGATATAGTGTGTGACCACCAGCTGTAGGAACAGGGGATTACTATGTACTCCAAAGCAGGATATAGTGTGTGACCACCAGCTGTAGGAACAGATGATTGTTATGTACTCCAAAGCAGGATATAGTGCGTGACCACCAGCTGTAGGAACAGGGGATTACTATGTACTCCAAAGCAGGATATAGTGTGTGACCACCAGCTGTAGGAACAGGGGATTACTATGTACTCCAAAGCAGGATATAGTGTGTGACCACCAGCTGTAGGAACAGGGGATTACTATGTACTCCAAAGCAGGATATAGTGTGTGACCACCAGCTGTAGGAACAGGGGATTACTATGTACTCCAAAGCAGGATATAGTGTGTGACCACCAGCTGTAGGAACAGGGGATTACTATGTACTCCAAAGCAGGATATAGTGTGTGACCACCAGCTGTAGGAACAGGGGATTACTATGTACTCCAAAGCAGGATGTAGTGTGTGACCACCAGCTGTAGGAACAGGGGATTACTATGTACTCCAAAGCAGGATATACTGTGTGACCACCAGATGTAGGAACAGGGGATTACTATGTACTCCAAAGCAGGATATAGTGTGTGACCACCAGCTGTAGGAACAGGGGATTACTATGTACTCCAAAGTAGAATATAGTGTGTGACCACCAGCTGTAGGAACATGGGATTACTATGTACTCAAAAGCAGGATATAGTGTGTGACCACCAGCTGTAGGAAAAGGGGATTACTATGTACTCCAAAGCAGGATATACTGTGTGACCACCAGATGCAGGAACATGGGATTACTATGTACTCCAAAGCAGGATATAGTGTGTGACCACCAGCTGTAGGAACAGGGGATTACTATGTACTCCAAAGTAGGACATAGTGTGTGACCACCAGCTGTAGGAACAAGGGATTACTATGTACTCCAAAGCAGGATATAGTGTGTGACCACCAGCTGTAGGAAAAGGGGATTACTATGTACTCCAAAGCAGGATATAGTGTGTGACCACCAGCTGTAGGAACAGGGGATTACTATGTACTCCAAAGCAGGATATAGTGTGTGACCACCAGCTGAAGGAACAGGGAATTACTATGTACTCCAAAGCAGGATATAGTGTGTGACCACCAGCTGTAGGAACAGGGGATTACTATGTACTCCAAAGCAGGATATAGTGTGTGACCACCAGCTGTAGGAACAGGGATTACTATGTACTCCAAAACAGGATATAGTGTGCGACCACCAGCTGTAGGAACAGGGGATTACTATGTACTCCAAAGCAGGATATAGTGTGTGACCACCAGCTGTAGGAACAGGGGATTACTATGTACTCCAAAACAGGATATAGTGTGCGACCACCAGCTGTAGGAACAGGGGATTACTGTGTACTCCAAAGCAGGATATAGTGTGTGACCACCAGCTGTAGGAACAGGGGATTACTATGTACTCCAAAGCAGGATATAGTGTGTGACCACCAGCTGTAGGAACAGGGGATTACTATGTACTCCAAAGCAGGATATAGTGTGTGACCACCAGCTGTAGGAACAGGGGATTACTATGTACTCCAAAGCAGGATATAGTGTGTGACCACCAGCTGTAGGAACAGGGTATTACTATGTACTCCAAAGCAGGATATAGTGTGTGACCACCAGCTGTAGGAACAGGGGATTACTATGTACTCCAAAGTAGGATATAGTGTGTGACCACCAGCTGTAGGAACAGGGGATTACTATGTACTCCAAAGCAGGATGTAGTGTGTGACCACCAGCTGTAGGAACAGATGATTATTATGTACTCCAAAGCAGGATATAGTGTGTGACCACCAGCTGTAGGAACAGGGGATTACTATGTACTCCAAAGCAGGATATACTGTGAGACCACCAGATGTAGGAACAGGAGATTACTATGTACTCCAAAGTAGGATATAGTGTGTGACCACCAGCTGTAGGAACAGGGGAGTACTATGTACTCCAAAGCAGGATGTAGTGTGTGACCACCAGCTGTAGGAACAGGGGATTACTATGTACTCCAAAGCAGGATATAGTGTGTGACCACCAGCTGTAGGAACAGGGGATTACTATGTACTCCAAAGTAGGATATAGTGTGTGTGACCACCAGCTGTAGGAACAGGGGATTGCTATGTACTCCAAAGCAGGATGTAGTGTGTGACCACCAGCTGTAGGAACAGATGATTATTATGTACTCCAAAGCAGGATATAGTGTGTGACCACCAGCTGTAGGAACAGGGGATTACTATGTACTCCAAAGCAGGATATACTGTGAGACCACCAGATGTAGGAACAGGGGATTACTATGTACTCCAAAGTAGGATATAGTGTTTTGACCACCAGCTGTAGAAACAGTGGATTACTATGTACTCCAAAGCAGGATATAGTGTGTGACCACCAGCTGTAGGAACAGGGGATTACTATGTACTCCAAAGCAGGATGTAGTGTGTGACCACCAGCTGCAGGAACAGGGGATTGCTATATACTCCAAAGCAGGATATACTGTGTGACCACCAGATGTAGGAACAGGGGATTACTATGTACTCCAAAGCAGGATATAGTGTGTGACCACCAGCTGTAGGAACAGGGGATTACTATGTACTACAAAGTAGGAAATAGTGTGTGACCACCAGCTGTAGGAACATGGGATTATTATGTACTCAAAAGCAGGATATAGTGTGTGACCACCAGCTGTAGGAAAAGGGGATTACTATGTACTCCAAAGCAGGATATACTGTGTGACCACCAGATGCAGGAACATGGGATTACTATGTACTCCAAAGCAGGATATAGTGTGTGACCACCAGCTGTAGGAACAGGGGATTACTATGTACTCCAAAGTAGGATATAGTGTGTGACCACCAGCTGTAGGAACAGGGGATTACTATGTACTCCAAAGCAGGATATAGTGTGTGACCACCAGCTGTAGGAAAAGGGGATTACTATGTACTCCCAAGCAGGATATAGTGTGTGACCACCAGTTGTAGGAACAGGGGATTACTATGTACTCCAAAGCAGGGTATAGTGTGTGACCACCAGCTGAAGGAACAGGGAATTACTATGTACTCCAAAGCAGGATATAGCATGTGACCACCAGCTGTAGGAACAGGGGATTACTATGTACTCCAAAGCAGGATATAGTGTGTGACCACCAGCTGTAGGAACAGGGGATTACTATGTATTCCAAAACAGGATATAGTGTGCGACCACCAGCTGTAGGAACAGGGGATTACTATGTACTCCAAAGCAGGATATAGTGTGTGACCACCAGCTGTAGGAACAGGGGATTACTATGTACTCCAAAGTAGGATATAGTGTGTGACCACCGGCTGTAGGAACAGGGGATTACTATGTACTCCAAAGCAGGATATAGTGTGTGACCATCAGCTGTAGGAACAGGGGATTAATATGTACTCCAAAGTAGGATATAGTGTGTGACCACCAGCTTTAGGAACAGGGGATTACTATGTACTCCAAAGTAGGATATAGTGTGTGACCACCAGCTGTATGAACAGGGGATTACTATGTACTCCAAAGCAGGATATAGTGTGTGACCACCAGTGGTAGGAACAGGGGATTACTATGTTCTCCAAAGCAGGATGTAGTGTGTGACCACCAGCTGTAGGAACAGGGGATTACTATGTGTTCCAAAGCAGGATATAGTGTGTGACAACCAGCTGTAGGAACAGAGGATTATTATGTACTCCAAAGCAGGATATACTGTGTGACCACCAGATGTAGGAACAGGGGATTACTGTGTACTCCAAAGCAGGATATAGTGTGTGACCACCAGCTGTAGGAACAGGAGATTACTATGTACTCCAAAGCAGGATATAGTGTGTGACCACCAGCTGTAGGAACAGGGGATTACTATGTTCTCCAAAGCAGGATGTAGTGTGTGACCACCAGCTGTAGGAACAGGGGATTACTATGTGTTCCAAAGCAGGATACAGTGTGTGACAACCGGCTGTAGGAACAGGGGATTACTATGTACTCCAAAGCAGGATATAGTGTGTGACCACCAGCTGTAGGAACAGGGGATTACTATGTGTTCCAAAGCAGGATATAGTGTGTGACAACCGGCTGTAGGAACAGGGGATTACTATGTACTCCAAAGCAGGATATAGTGTGTGACCACCAGCTGTAGGAACAGGGGATTACTATGTACTCCAAAGCAGGATATAGTGTGTGACCACCAGCTGTAGGAACAGGGTATTACTATGTACTCCAAAGTAGGATATAGTGTGTGACCACCAGCTGTAGGAACAGGGGTTACTATGTACTCCAAAGCAGGATACAGTGTGTGACCACCAGCTGTAGGAACAGGGGATTACTATATACTCCAAAGCAGGATATAGTGTGTGACCACCAGCTGTAGGAACAGATGATTGTTATGTACTCCAAAGCAGGATATAGTGTGTGACCACCAGCTGTTGGAACAGGGGATTACTATGTACTCCAAAGTAGGATATAGTGTGTGACCACCAGCTGTAGGAACAGGGGATTACTATGTACTCCAAAGCAGGATGTAGTGATTGACCACCAGCTGTAGGAACAGGGGATTACTATGTACTCCAAAGTAGGATATAGTGTGTGACCACCAGCTCTAGGAACAGGGGATTACTATGTACTCCAAAGCAGGATGTAGTGTGTGACCACCAGCTGTAGGAACAGGGGATTACTATGTGTTCCAAAGCAGGATATAGTGTGTGACCACCAGCTGTAGGAACAGGGGATTACTATGTACTCCAAAGCAGGATATAGTGTGTGACCACCAGCTGTAGGAACAGGGGATTACTATGTGTTCCAAAGCAGGATATAGTGTGTGACAACCAGCTGTAGGAACAGGGGATTATTATGTACTCCAAAGCAGGATATACTGTGTGACCACCAGATGTAGGAACAGGGGATTACTGTGTACTCCAAAGCAGGATATAGTGTGTGACCACCAGCTGTAGGAACAGGGGATTACTATGTACTCCAAAGCAGGATATAGTGTGTGACCACCAGCTGTAGGAACAGGGGATTACTATGTTCTCCAAAGCAGGATGTAGTGTGTGACCACCAGCTGTAGGAACAGGGGATTACTATGTGTTCCAAAGCAGGATACAGTGTGTGACAACCGGCTGTAGGAACAGGGGATTACTATGTACTCCAAAGCAGGATATAGTGTGTGACCACCAGCTGTAGGAACAGGGGATTACTATGTGTTCCAAAGCAGGATATAGTGTGTGACAACCGGCTGTAGGAACAGGGGATTACTATGTACTCCAAAGCAGGATATAGTGTGTGACCACCAGCTGTAGGAACAGGGGATTACTATGTACTCCAAAGCAGGATATAGTGTGTGACCACCAGCTGTAGGAACAGGGTATTACTATGTACTCCAAAGTAGGATATAGTGTGTGACCACCAGCTGTAGGAACAGGGGATTACTATGTACTCCAAAGCAGGATACAGTGTGTGACCACCAGCTGTAGGAACAGGGGATTACTATATACTCCAAAGCAGGATGTAGTGTGTGACCACCAGCTGTAGGAACAGATGATTGTTATGTACTCCAAAGCAGGATATAGTGTGTGACCACCAGCTGTTGGAACAGGGGATTACTATGTACTCCAAAGTAGGATATAGTGTGTGACCACCAGCTGTAGGAACAGGGGATTACTATGTACTCCAAAGCAGGATGTAGTGATTGACCACCAGCTGTAGGAACAGGGGATTACTATGTACTCCAAAGTAGGATATAGTGTGTGACCACCAGCTCTAGGAACAGGGGATTACTATGTACTCCAAAGCAGGATGTAGTGTGTGACCACCAGCTGTAGGAACAGGGGATTACTATGTGTTCCAAAGCAGGATATAGTGTGTGACCACCAGCTGTAGGAACAGGGGATTACTATGTACTCCAAAGCAGGATATAGTGTGTGACCACCAGCTGTAGGAACAGGGGATTACTATGTACTCCAAAGCAGGATATAGTGTGTGACCACCAGCTGTAGGAACAGGGGATTACTATGTACTCCAAAGCAGGATATAATGTGTGACCACCAGCTGTAGGAACAGGGGATTACTATGTACTCCAAAGCAGGATGTAGTGTGTGACCACCAGCTGTAGGAACAGGGGATTACTATGTACTCCAATGCAGGATATAGTGTGTGACCACCAGCTGTAGGAACAGGGGATTACTATGTACTCCAAAGCAGGATATAGTGTGTGACCACCAGCTGTAGGAACAGGGGATTACTATGTACTCCAAAGCAGGATATAGTGTGTGACCACCAGCTGTAGGAACAGATGATTGTTATGTACTCCAAAGCAGGATATAGTGTGTGACCACCAGCTGTAGGAACAGGGGATTACTATGTACTCCAAAGCAGGATATAGTGTGTGACCACTAGCTGTAGGAACAGGGGATTACTATGTACTCCAAATCAGGATATAGTGTGTGACCACCAGCTGTAGGAACAGGGGATTACTATGTACGCCAAAGCAGGATATAGTGTGTGACCACCAGCTGTAGGAACAGGGGATTACTATGTACTCCAAAGCAGGATATAGTGTGTGACCACCAGCTGTAGGAACAGATGATTGTTATGTACTCCAAAGCAGGATATAGTGTGTGACCACCAGCTGTAGGAACAGGGGATTACTATGTACTCCAAAGCAGGATATAGTGTGTGACCACCAGCTGTAGGAACAGGGGATTACTATGTACTCCAAAGCAGAATGTAGTGTGTGACCACCAGCTGTAGGAACAGGGGATTACTATGTACTCCAAAGCAGAATGTAGTGTGTGACCACCAGATGTAGGAACAGGGGATTACTATGTACTCCAATGCAGGATATAGTGTGTGACCACCAGATGTAGGAACAGGGGATTACTATGTACTCAAAAGCAGGATATAGTGTGTGACCACCAGCTGTAGGAACAGGGGATTACTATGTACTCCAAAGCAGGATATAGTATGCAACCAAAGTGAAAGAGATTCATAGTCATTGGAGACCTTGGAGTTCCCACAGCTTTGGTAATGAAGGAAGAGAGATTAATAGAAACTGATGGAAACAAGGCTGAGCAAGAACGAGCGCCTCTAGTGAAAAATGAATATCCTTGACCTAATTCTAACCAGTACTGATGAAATAGAGAGTATGCCGAAGCAGTCATTGACCAACATGACTATATTTCTGTAAGAGTTACCTCTTTGGAGCTGTGCATGACATGTCCTGAGGACAGAGACCTAGAACTGTAGAATTGCTTCAAGCTATGCAGTAAATAATATGGAAAG
Organism: Protopterus annectens; assembly: GCF_019279795.1. Lineage (NCBI taxonomy): Eukaryota > Metazoa > Chordata > Ceratodontiformes > Protopteridae > Protopterus > Protopterus annectens. The sequence goes on along the minus strand of NC_056728.1, from coordinate 1,830,831,907 downwards.
GTGAAAGAAAATGAGAACATTGGCCAAGGTGTGGAGTTCCATGAAAAAGAGAATGTTGAAAGCAATGAAATCCTGTATCAGGTGAAGAAGGAAATGTGGGAAGAGGAAGCAGCTAGCTTGTCTAAAGACAGAAGTAGGTGTGCAGTGACAGAAGTTGCTAGTGAAAGATGAAACCATACAAGAGGATGAAAAGTGAAAAGAGTCCTGAAAAAGGGCTTAAGAGATACCATGAAATGCAGTAGAGCTCATTGGTCAATCCACTGAAGCAGCTCCAAAACAGGAGATTTCTAAGGTACAAGAAGTAATGGTTAAAAGAAATTCTTCAGCTATATCAGGCAGTGCAACAACAATCAGTCAGTCATAAATTTACTGAAAATGAAGATGGAAAAAACTGCTACTAATCAGGCAAGAATGTTACAAATGAGTACTTTGCCTTTGTAGTTATATGGGACTAATAGGGAAGATTGCCAGTTTGGGAAACAGAGCTGGTATGGATGGGAATAAATGGAGAGGTAAAAAATAACGACTGACCAAGAGATGGAGGAGGAATTCAAAGGGCCTTCAGCAAGTTAAGGCAGAAGGTTGAAATGAACTGTGTTCCAAAATGTTTAAATTGTTGATATTGCTGCTTGTTAAACCAAATGACTAAACTGTGTACTGCCTCGCTAGAAACTAGAGTTGTGCTGTAGGACTAGAGGCTGATAATGGTAGTTTTCTAGCACAAAAATGAAGATAAAAAAAGAGTCTGACAGTTATACAGCTGTCTGTCTAACTGCTATCTTATACAGTGTTATGAAGATCTCTGTGGGGAAGCCTAGTACAGTTCCTACATCATAATTTCCCTTCTGTTGGTCAGTAGTGTGCCTTCACACAGTAGTCTTATCAATCCAGCATGATGCAATCTACATCTAGGTCAGCCTTGTAGTAGGAAGAGAAACCTTGTGGATCTACAGTATCTGGATTTCAGCAAAGCCTTTCACAGTACATATCACTGAAGTTAAAGAGGAACATTAAACGTTATGGTGTCAAGCCTAAAATGGTGATGTGGTCAGGACACCGGAAAGCAGAAGCAGAAGGTACCAGTTTATTGAGACCTATCTGAAGCAAAATCACTGAGTGGTGGGGGGCTGGAGGTTAGGTTCACTGTTGAAGCTGGTCCTGCTTCACATTTTTATGTTAGATGCTAAAATGGGACTGGAAAACAAAAGTAGAAGATGCACAAAGATTAATGAGGTGGTAACAGAATGGGAAGCCACTGTACAAAGACATTCATAGTCACCTGCTGGCAAGAAGTAGCTGGAGTTTACTACAGGAAAAGCTCTCAAACATAATCACAGCATTTTTTTGGCCAGAAGCCACATTAAGTATGTATGGTTGGTAGAGTGACCTTAAGTAAGCTGGGCAGAAGGGGAAAAAGTTCCAGAAAGTCATCACTTCTCCTAAAGAAAACTAAGTTATGCAGGTTGAAAGGGAGTCAGTGAAGGCTAAAAAGATGTTGGGGTACATACCTGGGAGAATGGATTCCAGCAATGATGAGGTAATCCTTCTGATGTACATAACGTTGTTGAGGCTCTTGTGAAGTATTTTGTCTACTTACATAGCAATGACAAAAAGGAAATATGGTTAGGAAAAGGCATGTAAAGTAGTAGCCAAAACAGTGACAATAATGGAGGAGTGTCTGTGCTGTGGGAAACATGACCTTTTGTACACCTGAAGAAAATATGGACAGTATATGATCTGAATACACTGACTTGTTATTACCAAAATGGATGGGGTACAGCTTTAAATGAAAGATGGATGAAACAGATAAGGAAGGGATCCAGGAATGCATTTCTGTGTAAGTCAAGTTCAAGAATACAAGGGACAGGGCAAGGAAATGATGGAATAGAGGTGGGGAGGTGCTGTTAGAGTCTACCTATGATTTATTTTTTTTATTTCCAATAGTTAATTGGTTGGGTGCACTGGTCAAAAGACCCTTTTCAAGCTGTATCAGTGCAAATAAGCAAGAACAAAGTTTACAGTGATAATGTAAACATAGACAAGTTCCATTACTAGTTTAGTTAATACAGTTCCAGTCAAAGCAATTTTTCAAAATATACAATATAAGAAAGACAAAATTTGCAATATGAGAAAGCTATGTAAGCAATTAACGTTATTTGACAATCTGACATGAAAGTAATGAGGAAACATGCTAATTTGCTAATAAGTAAGGGCATATGTCAGAATATTCAGCCTGGTTTAATAAAGCAATTGCACCTGTTTGTATCTACCAGATGCACTTTTAGTAGTTTTTTGAAAATTATTAATCTGCGTATGCTCCGGATATTATCTGGCAGGCTGTTGCAGCGTGCTGGGGCTATTTTAAAGTAAGCTTTTTTGCACGTAGCATCAGGCAGCCTAACTAGATTAGTGCTGGTTAGATTCCCAAAGAAATATGAGCTGTCTCTTCTTTGAAACTTATTTTTCACTGGTGGGCAGCCATACCTGACAAACTCTGCACATTAACAACCATTGTACTAAACATTACAAATTATAACAGAGGATCAAGAAGAGGAGCACATTCTTTCTGTTCACAGTAGACTGTATTACACTCAATATAGTAAATAATGGGGAATGTTTATACAGGTTTATTTGTTTTATTTAGTAAGTTATGTCTTCATAGACAGATCTGACTTTATGAGGAACTTTGTAAAAACAGGAAGAGCAAGGTTAAATCTGATGGCCAAAATCATAGCACTGTGCCTTAGTCATTGCAGTAATGAGGTATGTGGGTAATAGTTATCATATATTAATTTGAAAATAAACATATTTAGAAGAAAGAGGCTCTGGGTATTATTGGTAGACAGACTTGTTATACATTCATATTCAGAGCTGGGACATAAGTGAATGAACCACAGAATTTTATTTCCAAACATCCATAAAACTGCAGTGTTCTGGCTAGATAGCAGCGAGGTAACAGGTAACATGCACTCTAGCTTTGGTGTTAAAACACTGAAGTGATGGCTGGAGCCTGTCTACCTTCTTTACAGAGCAGGAGTGAGAGTTTATAAGCTATTTAGTTGTGTCAGTACCTTCAGCATGTGGAATGAACATGAGATTTTGATCAGTGTTATTGCTAGATACCTTTAATGGTTTTCAACATGTTTGATATTGGCCATCAGCGTTGCTTAATGAAATTGGGGTGGGGGTGGTTAGAAAGTCTCTGAGTCATCCCTAGTAGCATTACACAAGATCTTTGAGTATTTTAGACAGACTTTTAGCACTGCCAAATCATTTTGAAGGGACACTTTTATATGCTTTGTGTACTTAGCACATCTGTTGATTAAGATATCATTGGCATAGAATAGGCAGTTTAAATTAATGCAGCAATTGGCTGGAATCAGAGCATCTTACTTTTTGTTTTGGAATTTTCTTATTGTTTTTTTCGTAACTTTTTCACCAAATGATTGAAGAGTTTCATTTTTACTTATCTTATGTCACATATGTTAACCTGGTAGGTGCAGTGGTCTAGTGACCCTTTTCAGGCACCACTTGGCCATTTGGCAAAATGTTACATTAAAGTTAAAGCAATTTCTTCACTACTTTTTGGATCTTACAGATATACAAACATGCAGCATTACATGTATTACACACGCAGAAAAAAGCATATAATTAATACATAGCGTGCAGTGGCTGTATGCAGATTGCATAGCATATATGATATGCATCTATAAAATCTAGTAAAAATAGTAAATTAAGATTATTGAGATCATAGGGTTGTAGGCTGGCAAGTTAATAGAGCAGAAGAGAACATATTGCTTAAAACAAGTAAAGTGAAAGAAGAGAGAAGGAAAAAAAAAGAAAAGAAAGAGAGCAAATACATAATTTATAATATTTTACAGACAGAGTGATCCATCTGTAAGCATTTTTATCTAGTGATTGACATATCTATATTTCTAAGTGAATGTTGAGATATGTGTTATTCAGACAGTGTAAAGGAAAGTGGGCTGGGAGCAAGCCGGACAAGATGGAGCATACAGGTGTCGGACGACACTGTGGGAGGAAGTAGACTGCTATGAAAAAAGTTATTTTGTGTACAATAGGAGAAAAGATGAAAATTTAAGGCTCAGGATTAAATACCTGTTTGGCTATAGTTTATTGTTTAAATTAATTAACTTGTATGAGAAACAAAGGATATTATTTTGTGTTTATACTGGAGGATTGAAAGACGTACACCTCTTTGATTACATCAGATGTTTTTTGAGCTGGTTTCAAAGGTCTTTGATGATGTTTCATACTTTATGGGGTTGTTTGCTAAAGATAATATCAAGACAAATAAAAGTGCAGCCCAGCTGATAAATGATTCAATCAAAAATATACAAACTGATAGCATAAAACATGTATGGAAGAATCAAAGCAAAGACAATTCTCAGACTTTGGTAAAATAAAAAACAAACAATAAGATTTGATTCCATTAGCGCATTCGCAGCAATGAATACTGCTTCATCAGACATTAAAGTCCAAATATGTTAAAACCACTATAAATACAAAAGTACTCCAACCAAACAACAAATCACAGATAACATTCATTAATTACATCTCAGGAAACACTCAGGTTTCTTAAAAATATATACATTTAAAATTAAAAATATATGCAAATGTCAGCAGAGAGCTATTTATACAAAGACCTTGCCTTGAGTAAAGGTTTCATTGGGATCTTATCATTAAGGCCCTTTGCTGTATCTGCCTTAAACCTAATAATCCATTTAACCTCAAGCACCTCAGTGGTATTCTCCACCTCACCCCCCCCCCCATGTATATTAGGTAACACCCTGTCCCTCACCAAAAGCTTACATGTGTGTGCATCATTCCCTTGCTTGGACATATGCCTTGCTAGAGCATTAGTTTGATTACTCTTCTTTGTATCATATAGTGTTCTCTTATCCTGTCCCTGAGTCGTCTATTCATGTCTGGGTGTTTGAATTAATGAATCAGTGTGTGGGAAATGTAATTATTGTAGGCATGTTGACTCATCTGGTGAACTCAAACACCCCGATTTGAAGAAGAACTTTATTTTTAATGTGAAGGCAGATTGTGATTCCACTGATATAGTATACTTGGCTATCTGTTACTGTGAGTCATTCTATGTAGGGAATTAATAAGGCCATACAAGATCTGTAGATTGTAGCTCTTCTTTACTTTGGCTTTGTTAGTGGTAGATCATGTCTGCTTAATCTTATTAGCTTCTTTGAAGAAGTCAGCAAATTTGTAGATGAATGACTTCCAATCCACACTGCTTATCTGGACTTAACCAAAGCACTTACACACTTACACACTTTGCTATAATAAATAAATTAACCAAGATAAACACCTACTCATTTTTAGTTCAACAGATTGTTAACTGGTTACCAAAACAGAATACATTCAATCAGAGAAAATGGCATCCTCTTCAAAATGCAAAATGTAACTAGTGGCATTCCTCAAAGTTCTGTCCAAAGCCCTTTCATAGGTTCATAGGATTATACTAGGCTATTGGCCCAGAGGCCCTTATAAGCCTAGCCAATAATTTTGCCCATGTTCCTTCAAAGTCAGCACCTGTTTCCCCTGTCCACCAGGGACACAAGTGGGATCCCAGGGGTATATTTTCTGTTTCCCATCCAGTCATCCAGGTTCCTCTTAAAGAGGGCTAGAGATGTGCTCTGTTTGACATGGAGAGGGAGTCTGTTATACAGATGGGGGAGTCTTTGGGACACAAATCTATCCTGCCAACAAATTCTATTAATGTCACAGACCAGGTTAAGGCCTTGCGTGTGGGTTGCACGAGTGGAGTTTGTCTTATGGAAATGTAGCAGCTCCATCAAGGCTAAAGTACATTCAAATGCTAATATCCTTTAACCCACTAAATTCAAAGATGACTGCAAGCTAGGGATCATCCTAAACTCCACTGTGATTCACTAATATTCCCACAATGCCTTAATCAAACCAACAACTGCTGCTCTAATTGTCACCTTTGGCAAAGGTAGCACCCCTGTACTGTATCACATATACAGAACTCACCTTAAGTTTGACACTGTGATCATCGATTTAGGAACTTAAATTGATAACAGGCTTCTTCTTTAATCTGCCTTTATCCACCACATCATTCCTATTACTCTCTGGTTCAGGCTGGATATACACTGCATGATTTCATGCTGTTGTGACATCCTTTTGCAAAAAGCATGGCCAAGCCTAACTACATCCCTTAAAATAACCCAAGGGTATCAAAACTTGTCAGATACATTTGGAACACATTACTGAAATCCCCTTCCCAGATCATTATTGTAGTATTCACCTATATACCTATAAACTTGAACTTACACTATACATACCCGTAGGCCCTAACTGGTTTAACATTTCATAGGTAAGTACTAAGCTATCTGTCCTGAAGAGACCTAGTCAATAACCTAAGGTCAAAATCAAACCCCGTACCTAGTGTCTATCAGGTGAAGACCTTAACCATTATGCTAAACCCATTCACAAAACGATGATCCCATGGGTAAATACAGATACCAGTGTGTGCAGCTTTATGTATTCACATATGTGCTTCTTCAGCTATAGTGTGGAAAAGCCTATCAGCTATCAGTTCAGCCATAGTGTAGTATAATCAGGATTCCCACTTGTCTGAATTTATTATTCTACCAGTTCTAGCAGTATACAGCTTATACCACTGTCTCATGTATTCATAGCAGTGGGCATGTCCAGAGGATTAGGTAGGTGGCAGATGCTGGACACTTTCAGGTCACAAATTCATAGTCACAGGTCACAGTCCAGATCTATGTCATATGATTGACTTTTTAAATAGTCAAATTTCATATGATTGAATGCATACAATCAACTATTTAAAAAGTCAAACATATGTAAAAACTCAAAAACAGCATTTTAGCATGGGGCAAATCCCCCTGCAACCCCTATACCCCCTGCTAATTATATATACCAACTCTAAAATCACACTATAGTGGGGAAAAGGGCATATTTTCTAATCCCACCATACTGCAATCTCAGGACAATTCACTGTTTAAGCAAATAGGAACACTTTTGACTTTTTAAATAATCTATTATATGATTTCAATCATATGAAAATCATCTACTTCAAAAGTCAGCCTTTTAACATAGACCCATCACAATCCCATAGTCACGTACTATTTCCATTACAGGTGGACATCAGTCCTAATGTTACAAGCAACCATGATGGCTGTAAGTCATGGTCACTTTTTGGTACCCTAAGCCCATCTCAGGAAGAAGTTGTCTGTGTTACTGTTACCTGTCATATGGAGACCTCTGCCTTCTCCTCCTGTGACATGTTTTCCCATGCAGTGTATGGACAACCATGTATTATTGTGCCCCTTGGCACCTACAAAAATAATGGTTGTGACCCACTTCAATCTCCTTCCTGTATGGTGTATTTGTATTGTATTTTTACAAGCTTCAACACTACCGCTTTAAAACACTTTGTAACTAGTACCACAGGAAATTGCTAAAAATGTTAGTTTCTTTTTTATGACATGACTTAGCCCTTTAAAAGTTACAAAAAAAGGTTTTAAGCAATAGGGCTGTATAACACTATACATTCCAATATGCTGTATTTTTTTCAAGTTTCAAACACTATTGTTTTAGATATTTTTGTATTTAGTACCACAGGAAATGTTAATAATGTCAGTTGTTTCTTTAATATGACTTTACCCTTTAAAGCTACATAAAAGGGTTTCAAGCAACAGTGCTGCATAATACGCTATTAGCTGTTTTAATTGATGCGAGTCATGTGACCTTTTAAACTAACTGGTTGTATGTATATTTAAAATTTGTTAGTGTTATAAGGTTTTACGGTTCTGAAGAAGTCCCACTAAAAGTTCAGGGATGAAAGCACTTAACCATTTTTACTTAGACTTCTTTTTGAATTTTATTGCTTCTTCATTTTTCTGGGTGTTTTATTATTATTTTTTTATCCTTTGGACTTTGTTATACATTTTGTGAAGCAAACTCTTGTTGGACTACAAAGGTATTTTTACTGCCATTTTCTGCTCAGTACACACAGTATGACTTTTTTCCTGTTTACTGATTTCTAAAGATCAGCTGAAGGAGGATTGTAGAGTAACACATGGGACAAGATAAGGAAGATGTCCAGGAAGTGGTGCCTACCCTGGAGAAGAATGACAAGTCTTTGAAACATTATTCACAAGTGGGGGATTTTACACAGTGGAATGGATGAAAGGCCCTGGAAGTGTTTATCTATTATCAGTCTATCTATCTATCTATCTATCTATCTATCTATCTATCTATCTATCTATCTATCTATCTATCTATCTATATCAGTTCATTGATATCCATTTGCACTGAGAACCGAACTCATCAAACACATCACACTAAAATGAAAGTATTCATCAGTTCATCAATAATACATTATAAATAGTATGTTCCCCTACACCCCTGCAACTTTAAATATACCAGTGCTGAGCTCACACAATAGTGGGAAAAATACAAATGCCCTTAACCAATTTTAGTAGGATCTGGAGCAAGCTACATACACAAGCCAAAAGTTAACAATGTAAGTGCACTGTTAAAATAATTCAACCTGTACTTTGATAATACTTTGCAATATTTGACATTTAGCTGCATCACCTGAAATTCAAAGAAAGAGGTCTCAATAATCCCCTACACACACACATATATATATATATATATATATATATATATATATATATATTTGTATGTGTACATTTGAATACATACTCAAATCTCAAATACATGTGTGTGTATGTGTATAATATATATATATATATATATATATATATATATATATATATATATATTTGTATGTGTACATTTGAATACATACTCAAATCTCAAATACATGCGTGTGTGTGTATAATATATATATATATATATATATATATATATATATATATATATATATATATATATATATATCTGAGAAGATGAGAAGAATGAGAGTGTTGTAGTAAACTGACCTTTGTGTTAGCACTCTGCCCTTCCTTAGGTGATTATACCTTTGGCTTGTAGCAAAGGATTCTAGTGTTTCTTTTCCTGTAGCACTGCTTGCTAGCAGATTTATTAGCTCCAGATTCTAATAAAGTAGGTGATATTGTGGATAAGACATCTGAAGTACTGGCTGTGAGATGTAATCCAATGGATATCTAGGTCTTACATTCTGAGCTGATTGATGAGTGTTAATCTTGTAAGCTACCACTGTTGCATGTTTACTTCTGGATAGTTCTACTTTATCAGCTTTAGAAATTAGTAATGAGAAATAGACACATTTATAGCCTTGACTCCAACAGTATAACCCTAAAATACGAACAATAACTGAATCTTGATTAAAAAATGAGTATTGGATTCCCCCAAAATCATTAATGACTTTGCCATTTTCACATATAATACACCAGGTAAAAAGGGTAGTTATAACATTAATAAACAATTATGATAACCTACATTATTAACCTTAAGCACCTCAAAAATTGGCTTAGATTTGAATGGGATCCTTAGTCAATTACTATAGGAAGACACACCAAAATTTGCATCATGCCAATGTACATACCATACTTGCTTCCCTACTTATTCTCAAAACATTAATAGACAACATGCTTTACCATTCCAAAAGTTATAAGCTAAAGATACTGGGGGAATTAAATTTTGAATGAAAAGGGCCCCAAACTTACAACCATATCATAGTGTACTTTCATGTAACTTTACTGAAATCAAATAGTTTAAAGTCATACAAGCACAGACTATCACAATCAAAAATCAACATTAAACATAGTAATTGCAGACCTTCAGACAATATACAGTCAGCACAATCTCACCTAAGCTTGCTACATGATCATAACCCAATTTTTTCCACTTAGTACCTTAAAAACAAGAAACTTCTGCTAACTAATATCACTGTCAGAAAAATAACAGAATGATTTGAAGAAATCCTTCCAAACAAACTAAATTCCTTGGACATGATGCCCATTTACACATGCAGAAAGCGCTAAATCTATTACACAACAATTTAATGTCCATTTAAGTTTATCCCTTATCCATTAGATGATTACAAGGTAAAAGCATCCTTTGAATCTCCCCATTACTTATGTAGCAAAAAAAAAAATTAGGGAATAAGTCCTGGATAGTCTGCAAAGAGATCTTATAAATGCTGAAAAATATACGATTTTTAAGACTAAATCTAATGAAGCAAAGGCATCCTACCTTGGTTACCCAGGCACACATAAAATATTTCCCATCTGGAAAGCTTCCAAGATAATTTCCCAACATCATACAAGATATGTGCAGGTAGTCTTGAACCAACACATTTTTCACTTAACACTTGGATATTTGACAACTCTCTTTACTCCATAATTTTCTACCCACCATTTTACTTCATATGTTTTCACTAAGAAACAAATAAAGGACTCTCTCAACAGACTGCCTCTTCATGCAGGAGTAACAGTTAAATAATTAGTAACCCCAAGGACGGGCAGAGATGTTCTCTGTGGACCATATTCCATCTCTTTAATCTACCATATGGATAGAGGCACCATGCAGGATCTGGTTAAGATGTATTATCCTCATATGTAGGCCCATGGGATACATAGAGTACCCTGTGGGTAACAAGGTATTTTTGACCTTGAAAATACTAGCTACAGAGACCTTTCTGTGAGCAGTGTGGGGCATACTGGGTGTATCCAATGCATCTGCCTCAAGGGTACTCCACCATTTTCTTGATGCCATGTTACAGAATGTGGGGGAGCATAGACAGTTTCCACATTCTGCAGAGGAGAGAATGAACAGCATGTGGGAATTTTTATGACAGCCTTTTTGCATAAGGTACTGGAGACCATAGACTGTACCCAACTTGCAATAAGAGCCTCATTCAGTGAACAGGGAAGAAGGGTTATCAACCACAAGGGTTTGCACTCAATCAATTGCCACGTGGTATGTAATACACAGAATTTAATATACAATACATCTATAGGTCAAACATACAGTACTAATCACCCTCACATATGACACAAATGTGACTTATAACAGTGCTTTGCTTGGAGTGATTTTTACCCTGGACATCTTATTGGTGATGCCAGATGTGCCTTACAGCCATGGTTAATGACACCTATTAGAAATTCCCAGGCCATGGCATGGAATGACTACAACTGTGCCCTGTCAGGTCATTGTTAGATGTGTGTTTGAACTTCTGAGGGCTCACTTCCACTGTTTGGATGTATCTGGGGGTGCCCTGCAGTATGACTCTCTCGAATGAAGTCAAATAGCCTCTGTATGTGCTATGTTACATAACATTATTATACTCAAACAGTTAGTACATACAGCAGGACACACACAGTGTCAGTATGTGCTATGTTACATAACATCATTATACTCAGTTAGTACATACAGCAGGGCAGACACATTCAGGGGAAGAAAGTCCCAGATTCAGCAGTATAGGAGGAGCCCATTGAAGATCCTGTGCAGAAGCTGACTGCAGGGGGTGGGGACTATGGCAGATGAAGGTAGGTGCAGTATGCCATGGCACTTGTTAAAGGCAGTGTCTGCTTTATCACTATGGACCAGAATAAACAGTATATGGAAATAGAAAAAGAAGTGATGCATAGAACACAGAGTGCAAGGCACAGTTATCCTGATATGCACAGGCAGGGAGGGCTACAACACCAGCATTATTAATGTGTAATTGTGTGTTTGTGCATGTGTACACACACAAAATAATTCTGGTGAAATTTCAATTACTCATTGTAAGGTTATACAGAAATCAAATCAACAAAGTCTGATGTTGATGAAACTCTAGGCAAGTGATTATATCTCTGGTCTCTATCTGTAAAGTGTAGGGCTTATTTGGGTATGACAGATGGTGGCTGGACACATTTGCTTAATACCCTTAAGGCCAATTGCCCTTTGCATTTTAACAGTTACTAGTGGTGTTATTCAGACTCCATTATGCTGATTTTCTTCCACATCCAAACATTGATGGATGTGGTGAGCAAGTTAGAACACATGACCCTTCTCTATCACCTATTATTTGGTAGCAGCTAGTGGAATTATAAACTTGGTTGCCACATGTTATTGGGTAGGCTGTAGCTGGTTCTTGTAAATTTGACTAGTATAGTCAGTAAAACAGTTTTGTTCACCAAAAATTCTGTATACCCTTGCAGATGCAAGGGAAATATAAAACCATGCATCTTGCACAGTTATTACTTGTTTTCTAGCAGACTAGTCTAGAAGCAGGTAAGAATGAGCCTCTAGATTAAAGAAAAATGTCTGTGTAATACAGCTAAGGAGTGCAAAACTAAGGGAATTTTATGTGCCAGTATGTCCAAGGAAGACATGATAGCAGGCTTGTTTACAGGAAACACAATCCACTGAAACTGCACAGAGATAGGTAATGGCTGTAGGTGCAGAGCATGCAGCAAACCAATTCAGTGCATACCCAGATGGAGAAACCACACATGGCCCAACAAAGCAGTCACCAAATATAGAATGTACTGTGTGTAATAAGGGGAAACACCAGTAACATAAAAAATGACAGTTTACTGCTTTAATTGAAACATCAAGTAGATGTCTTTAAAAGTGTTTTGAAAAATCTGGTATTAAACATGAAAATCCTGCAAATTGATGTTTTAACAAAAATACCACCATTCTTAAATGTGCTGTATTTAGATACAATCCTCCAGCCACAACTTGGGCCCTGTGAAGTTTATCCATATTGTGCAATCTTTGTTTGTTTATCAATTCTGCTTCTGCACTCTTGTTGTGGTGTTTTTGTGGTTCACGCCCAGATGACCTTATAATGTAAGTCGACATGAAAAGACTAGAGCTAGACATACCTCTCACCTGTACAGATTTTCTCAGAATGTCCATATTTTTGACTCATATTTTTGGTCTGTTTCTCATAAAATTGTTGTTTTCTGGCAAATCACTGGCAAATCAGGTTTGAAGTCAGAAAATAATGACAGACACTTGAGTTTCAGACTTCATAACCTTCAGAAAACACATGCTAATGCAAACCCTGTATTTCTATCTACTTTCCAAGTTTGTAAGCACAGTACTTAAAAGTGTCCCTATTTTTGGGCCTTTGTCCCCCCTTATTTTTGGCTTTGTCCAGATTTCTTGCTCTAAGAGATTGAGCGGTATGGAGATAGAGGTAAAACATCTTGAAATAGCTGAGAGAAAAAAGCAGCTCGAGATTCAGAGAGAATGACAGAAATGTGTCAAAAAGAAAAACAGTACCAGTATTTGAGGGAGATGATGCCCTTTGTCAAAACATTCTAAGTAATGGAGAGGAAAGCCAAAAACCTAGATGTCAAGTTCAGTTGCCATATCGGTTCTTCAGTATAAAGAGGATGAGATTGTTGACAGTTTATTCTGTCATTTGAAAGTGTTTGTAATTAAAATACCTAGGGCAATGGCTAACTACTGTGCTCATAGATAAGATAATACATGCTGTATCAGAAGTAATGATGTGAATTGCTTTCACTATAGAAAGGTGAAAATGTCTTGGCTGAACATTTTAAACTGAATTCTGAATCTTACAAGAAAAATACAGAGATCACAGACCTTGACAGTGTCTGCAATTATGTTGCAAAATTAAGCACTTACTTTCATAAGTGGGTGAATGGATGTCAGTTCACTAGTTTTGAAATGTTAAGACTTCATAATAATGAAGTGATTAGTCAGTACTTTGCCTGAGGACATGAAAATATGGTTAGCAGATAGGGAGTGTAATACTACTACCGATGACATGGGGAAAAGGAGGACTGTGCCCTGTGACTGGGCACAGCTTCTAAGATGGTGGTACTCAGCACCACCATGGGTATAAGAAAACCCATGGGCAGTCTAAAGTTTCACAGCAGGTTGCAGAGGCAGAAGGGAAAACACTGGCTCAAGTACATCTGAAGGTCATCGAGTAAAATCCTTCCAGTGTGCCCAGATGGGTCATGTATGGTCTGAATGTCCACAGTTATAGGTTGGGGAACAAAAGCCACATCATCATCATCATCTTCTTTCAGCTGTTCCCGTTAGGGGTCACCACAGCGGATTATCTGTTTCCATTTCTTCCTGTGTTCTGCATCTTGCTCTGTCACACCAACCACCTGCATGTCCTCTCTCACCACATCCATAAACCTTATCTTAGGCCTTCCTCTTTTCCTGTTACCTGGTAGCTTCATCCTTAGCATCTTTTTCCCAATATACTCAGCATCCCTCCTCAGCACATGTCCAAACCAACGTAATCTTGCCTCTCTGGCTTTGTCTCCAAACCTTCCAACCTGGGCTGACCCTCTAATATACTTATTCCTAATCCTGTCCACCCCTGTCACATCCAATGCAAATCTTAACATCTTTAACTCTGTCACATCCAGCTCTAACTCCTGCCTTTTTGTCACTGCCACTGTCTCCAACCCATATAACATAGCTGGTCTCACTACCCTCTTGAAAAACTTCCCTTTAACTCTTACTGGTACTCGTCTGTCACACATCACTCCTGACACTCTTCTCCACCCAGTCCATCCTGCCTGTACTCTCTTCTTCACCTCTCTTCCACACTCACCATTACTCTGAACTATTGATCCCAAGCATTTAAACTCATCCACCTTCACAACCTCTACTCCTTGCTTCCTCACCATTCCTCTATCCTCCCTCTCATTCACACACATATATTCTGTCTTAGTCCTGCTGACCTATATTCCTCTTCTCTCTAGAGCATATCTCCATCTCTCCAGGGTCTCCTCCACTTGTTCCCTACTCTCACTACAGATTACAATGCCATCTGCAAACATCACAGTCCACGGGGACTCTTGTCTGATCTCGTCTGTCAATCTGTCCATCACTATTGCAAATAAGAAAGGGCTCAGAGCTAATCCTTGATGTAATACCACCTCCACCTTAAACGCATCCGTCACTCCCACCGCAGACCTCACCATTGTCACACTACCCACGTACATATCCTGTACCACTCTTACATACTTCTCTGACACTCCCGACTTCCTCATACAATACCACAACTCCTCACTAGGCGCCCTGTTATATGCTTTCTCTAAGTCTACAAAAACACAATGCAACTCCTTCTGACCTTCTCTGTACTTCTCCATCAACACTCTCAAAGCAAACATCACATCTGTAGTGCTCTTTCCCAGCATGAAACCATACTGATGATCACTAATCATCACATCCCTTCTTAACCTAGCTTCCACTACTTTTTCCCATAAATTCATGCTGTGACTGATCAATGTAATTCCTCTGTAGTTACTACAGCTCTGCACATTACCCTTATTCTTAAAAATCGGTACCAAAACTTTTAGTTATGTACTTACCATAACTTTAGATGTATGGGATCCATCTCACCTACATTCTGTACTGATGGGTTCGGAGCCGATCCTCGGCTCCGACTCGGCACGCTATACTATAGAACGAAGTCTCTTATTGGCTGAGCTATCCCACATCCCAGGATGCACCACCACTGCTTCCCCAGATCTTGTTTGTCCGCACACATGCACACACACATAGACTGTTGATATAATATTGCCAGGTGTTTCAAGATGAAACAGCTAAACTTGAACCGTCCGGTCTCTTCTGATCTCCAAGGCAGGGGGAAGGAGGGTGGGTTATTAGGAATGTAGGCGAGATGGATCCCATACATCTAAAGTTATGGTAAGTACATAACTAAAAGATGTTATGTGATCCTATCTCGCCTACATTCTGTACTGATGGGACAGCGTCCCTAGCACCTGATTCCTGGGTGGCTCACTGGAAAACACTCCTGAGAACTGTGGAACTGAAGGAAGCTCGCCCCCGAGATGCCACGTCCAATTTGTAATGAGAAATGAAGGTGTGAGGAGAAGACCAGGTAGCCGCAGCACAAATGTCACTAATGGCAAGCTTGGAATGAAAGGCTGTCGAAGTAGCCATAGCCCTGGTAGAATGAGCTTTCACTGTAGTTGTAAGCTCTTTATTAGAAATGAAGTAAGTATGACTGATACAGTCTCTGATCCACTTGGCAATAGTGACTTTCGTAACGGCTTTGCTCAATTTATTGTCCAAAAAGGACACAAACAACTGATCTGTTTTCCGTGTTTGGTGCGTCCTATCCAAATAGAAGCGCAATTGTATGTGATCATCCAAGGTGTGAAAGATGTATTCCGCTCTATTCGAGTACTTTGGGAAGAAAACTGGAAGTTCCAATGACTGTTGCAGACAAAAACTAGAACAAACCTTAGGAACAAAGGATGGATTCGGTCTGAGGGATACTCTATCCTTGTGAAAAACCAGGTATGGTGGTTTGACACATAGGGCTTGAAGTTCCGAAACTCTTCTGGCTGATGTAATTGCAACTAAGAAAGCAGTCTTCCAAGAAAGAAATTTCAAGTCACAAGTTGCTGCCGGTTCAAAGGGGGAAGAGATCAAAGCACCTAACACAACATTAAGGTCCCACGGTGGAGCGGGATGAGATATCGGGGGCCAAAGCAGCCCAGCACCTTTCATGAAGGCTTTACACAACTTGTTGCTCATCAAAGGTGGTTCTATGCTCTCATGAAAATTGGAAATAGCTGCCAATTGAACCTTGATGGTAGAGACCGAAGAACCTTGATTGAACAGAGAAGCTAAAAACTTCAGAACCTCTGACACCGGGACAGTTATGGGATCTAATCCCCGGAGTTGGGCCCAAATAGCAAATCTCTTCCATTTGCTGTTATACATTTTCTTAGTAAAAGTCTTATGGGCCGAGGACAAGATATGTATGACTTCCGGGTCCAAAGCATGGTTCCTGACTATGGTCAGAAGAGGAGGAGCCAAGCTGTTAACCTCAACGAGTGGAGGGACTGATGAAGCTGTCCTGACTGATGGGTCAAGAGATCCGGAACTTGGTCCAGGAACCATGGACCGTCCAGTGCATATTTCCGAAGAAAGGGAAACTAGACTTGACAAGGCCAGTATGGGGCAACTACAATCATTTTTCTCTCCAAGCGAATCGCCTTCTGGATCACCTTGGGAAGAAGGGGAACCGGTGGAAAGGCGTATAGCAGGCCGGTGGGCCAAGCTTGGACTAGGGCGTCCTTGGGAATCTCCCCCGGAACTGGGGTGAGAGAGAAGAACTGTTGGCATGTCGTGTTGAGGGGGGTTGCGAAAAGGTCGCAACAAGGAGTTCCCCATCTTCTGAAAATCTGAGTTGCCACTCTGTCGTTCAGAGACCACTCGTGAGGGGAGAGAATAGTTCTGCTCAGTCTGTCGGCTATCACATTGGATCTCCCAGGAATGTGTGTTGCTACCAAAAAACGTTTGGCTGCAATCGCCCAATCCCATACTTTCATGGCCTCTCTGCAAAGGGGGTAGGATCTGGTCCCTCCCTGCTTGTTCAGGTACCAGACTACTGACATGTTGTCGGACTGAATGGCAATCATGCCCGGGGGGAGGTAATCGTGTAGTGCTTGCAGAGATAGAAGCACCGCCCTCATTTCTAGTATGTTGATGTGGAGGAGACTCTCGTCGGAATGCCACTTGCCCTGGACTGACCTGCCCAGGTAATGTCCCCCCCACCCCGTCTGGGAGGTGTCCATAGTCAATGTGGCCACTGGAGGTGGTGGAACGAAGGGTCGCCCCTGATCCAGGTTGGAGGAAAGAAGCCACCAACGAAGGTCCTGTTTGCACGTCTCTGTGATCAGAATGAGGTGACTGAGAGGGAGATCCTGATAAGACCACTGGACTGACAGGAGCCACTGGAGAATCCTCATATGTAATCTTGCCAAGGGGACTAGGAGAACGGTGGCTGACATGGAACCTAACAGTTGTAGGACCATCCTGGCTGGGGCTCAGCATTTGAGAAGCAAGGCTCGAACTTGAGACTGTAATGTTTCTATCCTCTCTGTAGGAAGATAGACCCACATTTGCTTTGAGTCTATCTCTACTCCGATAAACCGTATGCGCTGAGATGGCAGCAACACAGACTTTGCCCAATTGAAGGTGATTCCTAGGGAGTTGCCTAGAGATATAGTGGCTGCTAGGTTTTGTAAGAGTAGACACCTGGAGGTGGCAGTTAGGAGCCAGTCGTCTAGGTACAGAAACACCTGGAATCCTAGACTTCTCAGGTTAGCAGTCACCACCGCCAAACATTTGGTGAACACCCTGGGGGCTGTGGTGAGACCAAAGGGCAGTGCATGGAACTGAAAATGACTGTCTCCCAGGCTGAAGCGCAAGTGTCTCCTGGACGCCTGATCTATCAGGATGTGATAATAGGCATCCTTGAGATCTATGGAGCACATCCAAACACCTTTCTCCAGCAGCGGGAGAATGGATTGCAAGGTGACCATCTGGAACTTGGACTTCTTGACTGATCGATTTAGCTTGCTGAGATCCAAAATGGGCCTCAAGTCCCCGGTCTTTTTGGCACCAAAAAGAATCTTGAGTAAGTCCCTAATTCGGTCTGGCCTACGGGGACCGGTTGGATGACTCCTTTTTGAAGCAGCTTTGAGATTTCGATGGCTGCAAGATCCCGTTGACTGGGTGGTGGGTCCGGGATTTTTTGGGATGGTGGGGGGGGTTGAGAAAAAGGGATGGTGTAACCTCCGGCGATGATTCGGAGCACCCATCGGTCCTGAGTGATATCCTCCCAGGCCTTTAGGTGCTTCGAAAAATGACCCCCGACTGGCTCCGGAGCTGCACAGTCGGGCAATCCTTCAGGGATGCTGGAAGGTTGAGGAGCCACGAAAGGACTCACGGTCTCCAGTGTTGCGGGGGCCTCTGCCGCCTCTGGGATGGTGTCTTCCTGAAAAATTTCCCCCTCCTCTGCCTCTAGTAGGGGGATCGCCCTGCTGTGAGGAGTAAGTCTTTTGAGATTTACGGAACCACATTTTCCCCCCTCTTCTAGCCTTGGGATAAGGCCTGAAGGGAGTGGAAAACTGTGCCCCTATGGCAGTCAAAGTCTTACCCTCTTGTTCACAGCGAGTCAAGGTGTCCTTTACCTTGGGTCCAAACAAAGAGGACCCATCAAAGGGAGCGTCGGCAAAGGAAGACTTGAAGGCTTCCGCAAAATGACACAGGTGAAGCCAGGCTTGTCTCCGTAGAGCAACACCTGTTCCCGCCGCTCTACTCGCCCCCTCGGCTGCATACGAAATGAGCCTCATGGACGAGTTCGATATCGATGATAGGGTAGCCAACTGAGAGCTAACCGTCTGGGCCAACTGCTCAGGTAGGTTACCAGAGAGGGTATCTGAAAGTTCCTTGACCAGATCCCTCTGAAGTCTGGTGAAGTGCGTCAGATAATTCAGAGACCTTAAAGTAAAGGCTGCTGAAGTAAGGGTGCACTTCCCGTACCGATCCATGCTCCTGGACTCTTTATTAGGAGGATGGATGGACGTCGAAGCCTCTGCCACATCTTGTTGGGTAGCAGATGCCACCACCAGGGCATCTACAGCCACACCTTTGGAGAGGAAATCCTTTTCGGGTGGGGGCTGAAAGAAATTTATTAGGGCGAGCTGGCACAGGTTCCACAGAATCCGGGTGCTCCCACGCCCTTCGAGAGATCAAATCCAGAAGCTCATCGAAGGGCAGAGACACCCAGGAGGCGGAGGGCTGAGCCCCGAAGGCCTTGAGGAATACCGAATCCTCAGCGGAAGGGGGTTTGGACTGCCAGTCGCCTCGTTGCTTCAGGATTTCCAAAATGTCCGCAAAGGAGACATCATCCAAGGACGACTTGGGGGACCCCTCCACATCATCGAGGTCGGTGTCCGAGGTGAGAAACTCATCAGGGGAGTCGACATGCTTCCTCTTGCACTGTCTCTTCCTTGGAGGTTCCTCTGAAGACACTTCGGAGGGACCTTCAGGAAGGGGGGAACCCCCAATGGGGGTGACCTCAGGCCCCAGGGCTCCGCTGTCTTGAGACAGGGGGACTACAAAGGAACCAGTCTCCATGCCAAGGGAAGGTGCCGGTGAGACGGTGGAGGTGGCCAAAGAAGATTTGGCCAAAGCACTCCTCATGGCCCTGAAGGCCGGACCCCCAGAGTCCTGGGAAGGTCCGACCCCCGAGGCCACAACAGTAGATGGCATTCCCGCAGCCGACGCACCGAGAGGGAGGCTCGGAACTGAAAACATCGGTCCCGAAGCGTCACCCCCGGGGCCGACCGAGGAGGTCCGTGTACCGAACTCCGACCCGAAGGTCGGGGTTGGAGTAAGGGTCGGAGCCGACCCAAAAACCTCCATCGGCTCCACTAGCACCGACTCCAACGGTGCCGAGGCTGTTGGAGGAGGAACCAAGACAACAGGGTGGGCAATCGGCTCCGGAGCCAACTGGGCTGGAGCCGAAACCAACTTTTGGAAGACTGGAGACTGAAACAGCCTTTGAAGTACCCTGTCAATGTCCGAATCTGACATCCTCGAAGACCGAGAAGAGATCGAACGAGTTCAAGTCGACTTCTCCACCGGTTCCGAAGGACTGGGGGACCAGCTCCGAATCGTCTCGATAAATATCGGTGCCGAGGGAAACTCCACAACCATTGCAATTTCCCTCGGTGCCGAAGTGGACTTCGGCGCCGAAGGGGAAGAGTCTGAGCGGGCAACTCTCATCGGCTCCGAAAACAGTGGAGCCGATGAAGGTGACCCGCCTCTCGAAGCTCTAGCCGTCGGCTCCGAAGCCAGAGGAGTCGAGGCTGGAGGCATCGAGGCAGACCGTTCCGCCCTCGATTCCGAAGTCCATGGAGCCGATGGAGAAGCCTGCCGAGATTTCTTTGTGGCCGGTTCCGACGGGCTGGTCTGAGCTGACGATTTCTTTTTCTTCGAAGGTGAAGAGGAAGAAGATAAAGCCTCCTCAAAAGAAGGTGTAATAAGCCCTTTTAGAATCAATTTGTTTTTCCTCTCTTGGAGGACCCGGGAGGAAAAAGCGTGACAAACGCTGCATGACTCCTGAAGATGTTTAGGGCCTAAACAATACACACATAAAGAGTGATCGTCCGTTATGGACATTTTGTAACTGCATTTAGAGCATTTTTTGAACCCAGATGGTCTGTGCTCTTTAGACATGTTGACACACAATCACTACACAAAAAAGAAACTTTAGTCACAAAATTTTCTTAAAGATGATGAGAATTAGGGCAAGACCCCTCTAACATAAAACGGGATACTTGACCAACTAATAATACTACCACAAGACTCACACTAAGTATTTCAATCACGCGCGAGGGCAAGGCCCCTCTAACTTAAATGGGATCCTTTCCCTCAAATTAAAGATAATTTTACCACAAAATTTAACTCAAACTCAGTCACACAACAACGATAGCTGTTAAAACAGCTTTTGGGTCGATTATCAAAAAATTCCTGACAGAAATTTCTTAAGAAATAAGCACTTAGCTCAGCCAAGTCCGAGACCACGTCTTTGCTTGTAAAGTGGCAAACGAGATCTGGGGAAGCAGTGGTGGTGCATCCTGGGATGTGGGATAGCTCAGCCAATAAGTGACTTCGTTCTATAGTATAGCTGCCGAGTCGGAGCCGAGGATCAGCTCCGAACCCATCAGTACAGAATGTAGGCAAGATAGGATCACATAACATCACTTTTTCTCCATTCCTCAGGCATCCTCTCACTTTCCAAGATTTCATTAACAGCGAAAGTGCTTGTGGTAACGTTCTGTGTGGTAACATTGTGTGGATTTTTCGAGTCTCTGTGGTGGAATAAACTTGGATTTTTTCAGTAGCAGCATTTGAATTATTGCTTCCGCTCACCCATTTTGGATTTGGCTGTTCCTGGTCTTTGTGGGTCTACATTTTTTCCAAGATTTCATTAAACAATCTGGTTAGAAACTCCACTGCCATTTCACCTAAACACCTCCAAGTTTCCACAGGTATGTCATATGGACCAACAGCCTTTCCATTCTTCATCCTCTTCATAGCTATCCTTACTTCCTCCTTGCTAATCCATTGCACTTCATGATTCACTATCCCCACATCATCCAACCTTCTCTCCCTCTCATTCTCTTCATTCATCAACCTCTCATAGTACTCTTTCCATCTGCTGAACACACTCTCCTCACTTGTGAATATGTTTCCCTCATTATCCTTTATAACTCTTACCTGCTGCACATCTTTCCTAGCTCAGTCCCTCTGTCTAGCAAATCAGTACAGGTCCTTTTCTCCCTCCTTAGTATCCAACCTTTCATACAACTCTTCATATGCCTTATCCTTAGCCTTCACCACCTCTCTCTTTGCCATGCACCTCATCTCCTTATACTCCTGTCTACTTTCTTCATTTCTCTGACAATCCCAAGTCTTCTTTGCCAACCTCTTTCTCTGTATACTCTCCTGTACTTCCTCATTTCACCACCATGTCTCCTTGTCGTCCTTCCTCTGTCCAGATGTCATCCCAAGCACCTTTCTAGTAGTCTCCCTTACTAGCTCTGCTGTAGTTATCCAGCTAATTGGTAACTCTTCACTGCCACCCAGTGCCTGTCTTAACTCTTCCCTGAACTCCACCTCATAATTACCCTTTTTCAATTTCTACCATTCGATCCTTGGTGCTTCCCTCACACTCTTTCTCCTCTTCTTGATCAGCAGTGTCATCCTACAAACCACCATCCTATGCAGCCTAACTACACTTTCCCGGTCACTACTTTACAGTCTCCATTCTCCTTAAATCTGGCCCTCCTACATAAGATGCGAACAAAGAAATTGTCCAACGAAACACAAACTGCAGGCAAAAGGATTTATTTCGAATAGATGTAAAGCGCTTTTCGTTGCTCGCAATGTGAGCAACTTCTTCAGACAATTACACACCCACCTAATTAACAATTTATACTCCCTTCACCAAAAACCCACGTGTTTAATACATCAATTGTGGGTTAAGGTGATGGAGTTACATCAACAACAAATAAGTAAAACAATTCAACATGTCTCTTGAAGCTGTTTTTTAAAAAATTGTACTTTAAAAATATACTTTCAGAGATAACATCTTCTAATCAGTATATATTTTTCTACATAAAAAGAAGAAAAAACTATAAAAAGAAGTAGAAGAAACTGTTAAAAACTGCATCAACTCGCAAAAGCCTACTAGCTACATATATAATTGTGTATGTATATATAAATATATACACAACTATAAAGCCAAACCATACCTACCAATCACTTCCACATCCCCTCTGTTCCCTTCACTAACATGACCATTGAAATCTGCTCCAATCACCAGTCTTTCACCCTTGGGTACAGTCATCACCACTTCATGCAACTCACTCCAAAATTTTTCTTTCTCATCCATTGCACACCCAACTTGTGGAGCGTAAGCACTAACAACATTCATCATTACACTATCAATTTCCAGCTTCATAAACATCACTCTATCCGACACTCTTTTCACCTCCAAAACATTGTTAGCATACTGTTCCTTCAGGATAACTCCTACTCCATTTCTCCTCCCATCCACACCACGATAAAACAATTTGAACCCACCTCCAATATACCTTGCCTTACTCCCCTTCCATGTGGTCTCTTGCACACACAATATATCAACCTTCCTTCTGTCCATCATATCGGCTAGCTCTCTCCCTATGCCAGTCATACTGCCAATTTCAAAGTTCCGACCCTCACTACTACAGTCCTAGCCTTTCTCCTCTTTTCCAGCCTTCGGCCATGCCTTCCCCCTCTTCTCCTCCTTCGGCCAGCAGTAGCCTAATTTCCACCAGCACCCTGTTGGCTAACAGTACTGGTGGCGGTCATTGTTAACCAGGGTCTCAACCGATCCGTTATGTAAATATTTATTGCTGTCCGCATGAATGTTTTGGCAAAGTTTTATGCCGGATGCCGTTCCTGATGCAACCCTCTCCATTTATCCAGGCTTGGGACTGGCACAAAGAAATGCACTGGCTTGTGCATCCCCAGTGGCAAAGCCACATAAAAGAACTATTAAAGATAAAAACATAGTATTGGTCACTTTTCTTAAAACTGCACTTATTCCAGATGATCACAAGGCCAGTACCTGTCTTAGTGGACAGTAGTAAAACCATTATTAAGAGGCAATTAGTCTAAATGTGAGACACAGTGAAGAAAATTGGGTTGATTTGCAAAGAAAAAGTTGAAGCAGTCATAGGTCTTTAATCCCACTTTACAAAAGTTACAGGAGCTGACAAAGGTGGATTCCAAGTATGTTGGGAAAGGATTTTTTCTATAAAAAGTAGACTCATAAAAAAGGGCCAGAGAGAGAAGCGATGCAGCATTTGATAGTCCGAAGTGCCTATCACCAGGCTATTCAAGCATAGTCCATGATATTCCTTTTTCAGAGCGTACATGTATAAAGTGTACAAAAATGGAATTTATACAAAACCTTTACTTGCCTATGTATTACAAACCACAAAAAAGGATGCTGTAAAACTTATGAGCAAGCCCAAAAGACTGTTAAGACAGGAGATTAAGCCAGGGTGAACACAGCTTGTACAGAGCCATGTGAACACAAGCACTGAATAAACAGTCAAAAAGGGAGGGTTAACAATCAAGGTAATGAAATATCAAGTAAAAATAGGAAAAGTGTTCTACCCTGTTACAAAAAACTCAGAGGGAGTTTCCTAATAAGAAAGTGGGTGAGTATGACATGAAATATAGCTTTTTCCTCAATTTTCATTTCTTGAAGATCTATCAACAAAACTTACCTGAGTTTACAATGAAGGAAAATGTGTATGAAAAAGAACTATAATCATTTGGGAAGAATTTGTTCTTTCAAAGAAAATACAGGAAAATTGAACTGAATGCATTAGAGCTGTAGCATATTTAAAAAAAAACATATGTGAATTAATTAGTTAAAAGATAAAAAATAAACTGGATTCTGCTTGTCTTTTCTGCAGAAGTGTACTATGTAACAGAAACGTGAAATGACATACAACTCTACATTACCTTTCTTTTTTTACTGCTTGGAATATTGCAGTCTTCTGTTTGAATATTTGGACTAAATCACATGATGATGGCTTGTTTGGACAGTAGGTTGTTGATGCTCTTTCCCTCACAATTACACAAATGTGAAAACTGAATCTCCTGAAATTCAGACTGAGCTCTCAGGAAAACCCTTTCAGGGATGTATAAACTGAGGGACTGTTTGTTATTTCAAAAAGTAGCAGAAGTACAAAATTTACAGAAGCCTCTGCTTTGCTTGCTGAAAGATGCCATTAGAGACAGAACTTAGGCTATGCTGTTTGCAAGAACATTGAAATTCCATTTTGGACTAAAAGTCTAAGAACAATAAGAGCCTGGTATATTTTTTCTAGAAGTAGATGACTTCTAGTTTACACTATGTAGTGTGTAGCTGATTTAGGTGTGGCAGATGTCGGTTATTGGCCAAGGAAGCAGTGCACATTGACCATGAATTCTTAAGTGCAATCACCTCTGTATTTTAACATGTGTCACTGGTAAGAGTCAAACATCATACAGATGTTTCTACTGTATGTTCAAACACTGATTGCAGTGGTGCATGAATTAGAACATGTAGGCCATGTTTATCATTTATTATTTGGTAGTAGCAGGAATAATTATAAGCTTGTTTATCCCCAGTAATATCAATTTACATAGCTCATTTGTGTTTCTTTCTGTTATTGTTATATATTTTAAATTCTACATGATTATTTGTTAATTGTGCATTTACTATATAGCTAGTTTTACTGTGTACCCTATATGGCTGAAAAAAAACACTTTAGTCAAGTTTTCATCCACCTGTGCTTAGAAGATACAATTGACTTTTGTAGTGACTCAGTAAATAGTTGCCACCATCCACAGAGATTAAAAGGGAAGAGGAAAACTGAAATATTTTGCCAGGCCTTTTTTGCTAAATAATAATAATACATTGTAATAATAATAATAACAATAATAATAAATAACCTTTCTATAAAATTATAGTGAAAACTGAAGCTTAGCTCTGTAATACAAGGTTGTGCTTGCAACAGATATGTGTGTGTGTGTGTGTGTGTGTGTGTGTGTGTGTGTGTGTGTGTGTGTGTGTGTGTGTGTGTGTGTGTGTGTGCATGTCTCTGTGTGAGTGTGTGATTGCAATACATTCATTTTGTCAAAAACTCAAAATATTGAAATCATATTCATTGCAGGGGGAAAGACCACCTGCACCCCCACACCTCCAGCTTATTATATGGAGAGGCTCAGTGGCCATATTACCAGTTTGAATATGCATCTGCTTTTTATAAACTCCACATTTAGTGGTGCACCCTCAGTCATGGAACAAAACAAATAATGCTGGTTTCAGAATTACTTCCGTATTCTTGCCAGACTGAAAACAAGCTTATAACTTGAAACATTTACAAATAATATCCTTGAAAATATGCATTCGTTTTAAAAGACTATGCTATTTCACAACATTTCCTATGCTGTTTGGATATATTTCTGCAGAAACAAGTAATGCACATTTGTAGGAATTCAGGAAACTGTTGCTTGTGAAGGCTGTCTTAAGTCACACTTTTCAAGCTCAAGGAGTTGTTACCACATGGTATCAGGAGTGCTGGGATCAACAGGAAATGGGTCTCCAAATACTGAAGTGGCAATGTGAAGGCCATCTGCCAGATTTGCATCTGTGAAAACTGCAGTAAATCTCATAGTGTTTTCTATACTTGGATAGATTTTGGCAGAAACAATTACTGGAAATTTGTAGAAATTCACACGACTGTTCTTTGTGAAGGCTGTCTTTAAGTTACTGTTGCTCTGCAATGGTATCAGAAGCAGTGTAGGGATCAACTGGAAGTGGGCCTCCACAGATGTGTATGCTATGGCATTTATAGAAGTCCTCAAACCTACATTTCCATTCTTCAGTGAGCTTTCCCCATAGGGAACATTATTTCGTGCTGACTATCAGCAGGTCTTGAGGTTGGGGTTGAGAAATGAAACACTTTCTGCTTGGGCAAATGCATTTGTAGTAGTTTCAGCTTTTGGCAGTCTGTTAACCAATTGATCCTTCCCCTGTATTTTAATATTTAAGTTGGCTAACAATGTGGTGATGTCTACAAGTAAAGCAAGGTCATTTAACCCAAGATCATCTTTTAAAAATGTGGTATCTTTTCCCTTGTCAACCATAAAGGATTTTATTTAATTTCCTCATGCATTAGCATGTATTTTGCATGCTTTGTAGTGTAGTGATGCTTTATGTTGTACTCATTGGGCACAGGTATAGTTTCTTGGAAAATTAAATGCACAATATCAATGTGCTGAGTTTACTTCCTGAGGCTGACCCTTTGATCTTAAAGTTTAATAGCTGCAGTGACCTTTTCCATGACCTCTTTCATTTCAAGTGTTTTGGCACACAGCTTCTCTTGATGTATTATGCAGTGATGGGCTATGAATTCCTGTGGTGCTAACTTCATCATTAAACTCACAAATCCATTTTGCTTCCCTGTCATGAATGGAGCCCCATCAGTTGTGATCCCACAAAGTTTTGCTTTACTGAGCTTTATTTTCTCTAGCACCTGTTTCACTTGATCAAAAATATCCTTTCCAGTTGTAGGGCCCTTAATTGCACAAACCTCCAGCAGTTTTTCCAGTACATAAAAATACCTGTTAACCCCTTGAATAAATATATCCATCTGAGTAACATCCCCAACATCAGTACTTTATATAGACTGCCAAGGTGAAGAACTGATAGTGGTGTAGTCTTCTACAAAGATTAACCTTGATGTTTGTGAGGTGGTCTTCTACTCATCTTGCAAATGTTGATGTGAAAGGCTCAGATTTCCAACTGTTAATGTCTCCTGTGGACAGGCCACATCTGCGAGTATTTTAAAGTAATCTTTCACAAACTCCCCATCAGAGAATGGCTTCCCTCTTTTAGCTATTAGTTCTGCTATCAAATAGGTAATTTTTGTTGCACTTCCCTGCTCGAGCTTGCAACTTTGAAAAATGACTGTTGGCTATTAAAACATTGTTTCAGGGCTTTCACTCTGTCCTTCATCAATTGTCCTGTAATTGTAAATTAAGCTGTATGCTTTGTAGTGTAATGATGCTTTATGTTGTACTTCTTGGTCACAACTATAGTTTCTTGACAAATTAAACACACAAGAACACCATGCTGTTCAATCACAAAATAGTCCTCAAACCATGAACTTTTGAAAACATGACCTTCACTGTCAGTTATTCTTTTCTTACAAGCAGACAGCATTGTGATGAGTATCTGTGGGAGAAGCAACCAAAAAAGGCATAAGTCATGCTAACCAACGTCCTGTCATCCTTAAGCATTCTGAAGGAACTATGAAACTCTGTCCATATTCCAGAATTAACCACACAATGACCTTGTAGGGTACCAACATCCAAAGTGATGCAGTCTTCCGTAGAATATTTTGCATGGTGCCAAATACGATGTAACGTCATTGCGGCACCCCCCCCCCCAACAAGCCATATTAATGATCAGTATACCACTGACAAAAAAGGCATAGTGTTGTGTCTTATTTGCCAGCCATAGAGAGATACACTGCAGACTGCATCCTATGTTTTACTCATAATTAACTTTAACAATTCAACAAGAAGGTAAGCACCAATGAGGACAGCAGCTGTAAGTCATCAATAGGCAGTCTTCTGTATTCTAGCAGGTTTAAAACAAGAGTAAAAGTAAAAAAATTCTATTATATTTTATCATATGAATCATCAGATGATCATTTCAAGTAGAAAAGCCCAAAATGTAGGCCAAAATAACTGAACCATTCAAACCCCATAATTATTGCAGGCAAAATAACTGACAATCTGACTTTAGCACAAGTGAACCAAACAACCACAATTCTATTGCCTTTTCTGTTTATTTTAACCTCAAAAATAAATAATGTCATCACAGGCAGAAAAATGGAGAATTACAGTTTAGCTGGGTATGAAGAAGTGAACCACGCCATCCCTTCATAATTACAAAACTCAATATCAGCATACACAGAAAGAAGAACTGAATATCAGTGCAAGTGGAAACTTATCTTTGTCACAGCTGCAGGAAAAAACAAATTTCAGTCTGAAACAATCCCCATCCACCAACTGGTTATTCACAGAAATTCTAGCACAAAACCCAGAAATGTATGCTAAGTGCAGCTAGAAAACCAAATTGACAGAAACAATCCCATCTGTCTACCAGTTATACACAACTAATTCTAGCACTCACTCCAGAAATGAACTGTAAGCTGGAATGATTCAACCAAGGGGTTAATCAACTATTAGTAAAGTACATTTGCAAATAATGTACCTCATACAAATGACAAGAAATGCAGGGGATGCTAAAATATTCATAATAGATAAGAATATGCAGTCACCTGTAATAGGTCCTATATATGTATATATATATATATATATATATATATATATATATATATATACATATATATATATATATATATATATATATATATATATATACATCTATTTATCTATATCTATCAATATCTACAACTAGTATATATATATATATATATATATATATATATATATGGATCTAGGACGGTTGAGCAAAAGTTCAACAGTCCGAATCCAATATCACCGAGCACAATTTAGCAAAAGCGCTTTCACCGAAAAAGTGCTTTCGCTCGCTTAACTGTGTTAAAAAAAAAAAAAAAAAAAAAAAAAAAACATTAAATTAACATTTATGCAGGGGGGGGAAGCCCACCTGCACCCACCCTATGTGAGGGGCTGTGTCCCCCACACTCTCCCTACTTTAATATTCTCACTCCGAGATTGCACTACAGCGGGGAAAGGAATTTTCCCTTATCCACACTGTAGTACGACCTCCGCAACAGGCATACTTACGCGAAAATGCTGCTTTGTTGAAAAGTTTATTCGGGGATGAGTATGGATCTTATATATATAATATATATATATATATATATATATATATATATATATATATATATATATATATATATATGGGTCTGTGATGACACACCACTGGACCAGTAATCAAGGAGCCTCAATCCTCACCACTGGCACCTGTGGAGGAGGTTCACTGGGTTGGTAACAGGTACACACAGTATTTTCAGTGCAGCTCTCTGCAACAAGTGCAATTTCCCTTAAGAGCACTCAGAGACAACAATCAGTCCAGGGCTGGTTTCTCATAATACTCCACACTGACACAGCTATAGAGTTGAGATCTCAGCTAAGTCACCAAGCCAAGACCTCTAGCACCCTCTCTGTCCAACTAGTGCTTCGTGTCCCTGCCCAGGTAGCTGACACACAGACACACACACACACACACACACACACACACACACACACACACACCTGGAAGAGGCTGGCACAGGTTGGGTTCATATTATGTTATCGAAAGATAATGTAATCGAACAGCTGAAACATCGAAACAGACGCATTTCAAAACTGTTCTTGTGGGGGCTAAATATATATATTCCAACTCTGAGATCGCGCTACAGTGAGGCAAGGGCAAATATCCCAATCTTCACTGTACTGTGATCCCACAATTCAAAAAATGCGTCTCTTTCGATGTTTTGGCCATTCAATTACATTATGGTTTTGATAACGTAATAGGAACCTGCACAGGTTTACTAGCTATTCTCCATTCTGCTGATACTATAAGGTAGTTTTTACTGCCACCAGCTACTTTAAGGCTCTTAACTAAGGGTGCCCAATTTTATTGTGCAATATTAATACAACTGGTAGTTTGACCAAGAGCAAGGCTATTAGGAGTGGCCCACACAGTGTCACCAAATAAATTGCTGACTACATTACAATGTTGCACTGTTATATCATGTGCCTGCAACCCTAGCCTCCACCACAGTAACTTGGATTTTGGTGGCTGGCTCCCTGTAGCCATAGATCCCTCTGAGACTCCTCCTCCTGTCTTCTACTGCAAATACTTAGCACCAGGGCCTCCCTATCATGGCAATGTTTCATGGTGTTAACTTGGTACAGCTTGCACCCCTGCCTAGCAGTTCTACCTTGTAGCTAGCAGCACGGACCTTCCTTACCACTTTGAAGGGTCCATTCCAAGCTGCTTGCAGCTTATGTCTGACAGGAATGAGAACCATAACCTGCTGCCCCACAGCATACTCTCTAGCTCAAGAATTCCTGTTGTACCAGACTTTTTTCTGCTGTTGGGTTTCTGCCAGGTTCTCCTTGGATAAGGCCATGAGTTCTCTGAGCCTTGTCCTGAGGTTTAGGACATATGCCACAACAGACTCCTTGTGGGATTCACACTCACTCTCCGACTCATCGTGAATTAAATCTGAAGGTTTCCTCATCCTGTGCCCATACTGCAACTCAAAAGGTGAGAAACCTGTTAATTCCTGGGGTAGCTCT
The DNA here is from genome assembly GCF_019279795.1 of Protopterus annectens. Lineage (NCBI taxonomy): Eukaryota > Metazoa > Chordata > Ceratodontiformes > Protopteridae > Protopterus > Protopterus annectens. The sequence continues at coordinate 1,830,800,668 of NC_056728.1, read as the reverse complement.
CTGTAAGCAAACAACAGATGGGGCAAATATTTGTCCCACTCACTCTTAAGCTGGTTTGAAAATGCCCATAGCATGGTCTTTAGTGTAGAGTTTAACATCTCCACCAGACCATTAGTCTGAGGGTGGTAAGGGTGGTCTTTAGGTGCTTCACCCCACAGCGCTCCATCAGACAAGCCAGCAAGTCTGACATGAAATTGGCACCTCTGTCAGTCAATATTTCTTTTGGGAAACCTACCCTGCTGAAAATCTCTAATAAAGCATTTGCCACCTTTTCTGAATCAATGGAGGACAGTGCTATCACTTCAGGGTGTCTGGTAGCATAATCTACTACAACTAGGTGATACTTCTTCTCTGTGGAACTTGGGGTACTTAGAGACTCCTCAATATCTATAGCTACCCTCTGAAATGGCTCATCAATCACAGGCAAAGGGACCAAAGGAGCTTTGACCTTGTCTCCTGCCTTGCCTACCTTTTGCCACTGCTCACAGGTTTTGCAGTACCCTGTTACATCTTTGGAAATCCCAGGTCAATAAAAGTTCTGCATAATACATCTCTTTGTATACTTTATGCCCATATGACCTGCAAAGAGCATGTCATGGGCTATGGCTAGACGTGACAGATGGTAGGCTTAGGGCACTACCAACTGCTGTATGCTCTGACCCACTAGCCCTCCCCCAGGGGTCCACTCTCTATACAGTAACCCTTTCTCCCAGTATACAGATTCCCCTTTTCCTTGAGAATCAGGTGCCTCCCTGGCTACCTTCCCAAGCCTTATAATGTAGACTTTGAGAACTGAGCCTGTCTCAACTCTGTCTTTGTAACCCTTCCCAGCTCCCCTTCCACAGGTCTAGTATCCTCACACGGCGATGCCTCACTGTACACCTGGGTAATACTGCTCACCTCTGCCCTTGCAGTCACTCTGTCCAAGGGAACATCAGTACCCAGTAGCAGCTGTGGCTCACCTTCAGTCTCCCTGCTATAGGGTAGATTCCTCCCTGAAGTAGCCAACTTACCAGTCTTGGCTTCAAGTGTGCAGTCTGTCTGGGTCCCCCCATTCTACCAGATCCATATGCTTGTCTCCAGGCCTGACTGTGTGTAACTGCATGCACACAAGGTACTGCATTATAAAAAATAATTCCCTGTCAGGACATCTACAGGGATATCCTCAAACACATCTACTTGCTTGCTTCTTTTTCCACACTCCCAGTCAAGGTGAATGCTAGCTAAAGGTATTTGGAATGGGGTCTCTCCTAAAGCTCTGACTGGAGTAGGCTGCCCAAGCAAGTATTGCTCCTCATTAACCATTGCAGGCTTCATTGTGGTTAGGTCAGAGGTTGTGTCCCTCTTAGCAGTGGCCTGTTTCCCATCTACTAAAATAGGATGTAACTTCTTGTGGTAGTTGGGTACCTTAGTTATCTCCAGACAACTTACCACTGGCATTCTGTCATTCCCACTTGCTGCCCCCCCCCACTTTTGTTCCCCACCTTGCCTCCGTGGACATCACTATGCAACATGGCCCCACTGGTTACATTTAAAACATTTAACCCTTGATCCTGGATGTGTACCTTAACTTGTGGCTTCCCTGTTACTAGCAGACTCTGTTGGGGTGATTTAGGCTGCCCACCATGGGTTCCCTTAGACCCATATGCAGCACTGGGAATCTCTTTCCTGTGCAGTGACACCCTGCTTGCTAGGTATAGGTCCCCTTTTTCCCCAACTCATTTGCGGTATTACATTCCATATCTGTCAACCAGATTCTTATGTCCTCAGGCAAAGGGCTAAGAACTTTTTCCCTCACCAAAAGGTCTGCTAGCCCTTCAAAAGTGGTGACCTGACACCCACTCCCCCACCTATGAAAATAAGTGCTTAACTCATCAATATAGTCACACACACTTCCATTTGCCTTGCGTTTATGCTCATGAAACTTTTTTTCTATAAGCTTCAGGTGTTAACTTAAAGCATTCCAATAAACATTTTTTAACTGTATTATCATTTAAACCATCAGTATCAGACAATTTAGAAACAGCAATTACAGCTTTATCAGAGCCCTTGATCAACATTATACTGTTTACAAACCCTTTCAAACATGTGACTAAAACTATCAATATTATCAGTCTCTGTAAATTGTGGAAGACATTTACTGACCTTTATTGCTTCTGGGGTTTGGTTATTTCCTTCCCCAATTGTCTCCATAACCCTGATAAAGAGTCAGCATCTCCTTTTCATTTTGCCTTTGTCTCTCATTTTCTTCAGCTTTCAGACATCTCAGTCTCTCTGCTGATTCTAATTCCAAACCCCGCAGTCCCTTTGCTGATTCTGCTTTGACCTCCAAATGCTGCAGTCTCTCTGCTGATTCTAGTTCCAAATGTTTGATCTCCAGTTCAAGTCTGTTTAACTCCAGATGGATGTATACATCCTCTGAGGCAGATGAACTATCCATTTTCTGAGAGCTGTACATCTCCAAGGGCAGTCTGGTTGTCCTCATGGTTGCTAGTCTGTGCTGCAGCTGTGGTTAAGGCTGCAATCATTACTGATTTAGTCAGGTTGGCATGCACCAGTCCTTTGGCTCATCTCAGGCAACTGGCTCCTTATTACCTTTCCATAATCCTTTGCTGACATCCTTGCCTGCTCTCCCTGATTAACTACGCTAACAAAAATTAAACAAAACTACTGTGATGTGAAACTCTGAATGTCTATCATGTGGTTGCTTGAGAGTACAAACACCTTCTTTATTGACCACCGTTTACAGGCCACAGGAGTTCAGTATCCACACCACTAAATCCCAGTAGGTGATGTGGATATCCCACCACTGCCAACCAAATGTGATGACCCACCACTGGACTAGTAATCAAGGAGCCTAAATCCTCATCACTGAAACCTGTGGGGGACATTCAATGAGATGGTAACAGGTACACACACAGTATTTCCAGATGCAGCTCTCTGCATCAAGTGCAGTTTCCCATAAGAGCACTCAGAGACTACAGTCAGTCTAGGCCTGGTTTCCTACTCTTGCTCCAGATCCCCAATAAGACTCCCCACTGGCACAGCTATAGAGTTGAGATCTCAGCTGAGTGACCAAGTCAAGACCTCCAGCACCCCTCTCTGTCCAACCAGTGCTTTGTGTCCCTGCCTGCCCAAATATCTGACACTCTCTGAGGTTTTGATTTACACACACACACACACACACACACACACACACACACACACACACACACACACACACACACACACACACAAACACACACACTTGGAGAGGCTGGAACAGGTTTACTAGCTATGCCCCCTTATGCCCAGACTATAAGATAGTTTTTACTGCCACCAGTCACTCCTAGACAGCTACTTTAAGGTCCTTAAAAAGGTGTCCAATTTTACTGTGTAATACTAATACAAATAGCAAGGCTATTAGGAGTGGCTCACACAATGTCACTAAATAAATATGCAAGTACTCTCAAAACTTAAATATCTCTACACAGATCAGCCACAATGAAAGGTTTAAATATAATTAATAATAAAAATAAAAGAACAAGACAATACCAAATATATATTCACAGTGACACCAGAGTTCATAACCACAGGAAATATTTAAAACAACATTGCAGTGCAGTCTCAAATAAAAAAAGAAAAATATCTAAACTAAGCTTCACTATATTCCTGACTGTATCTAAGAGAATTACTATAACCTAAGAACTTACTAATAGAGCAAGGCATATGTGGTGAATGCATCTTCTAGTTGTTGCCAGGTCCAAGACAGAATGCAGAATGCTCTGTCTCACTAAGAGACTTCTCAAATTAATATCTCAAATATTACTGCTGAAGAATGACATCACTTCTTGTCATGTGACTCTAGTGCCCATGTGAAACCCCACTGCTGGAAGCTTGCAGCATTTAGCATCTACCTGTGAAAATACATAGACCTCAGATCTTTAGCAGATGCTGGAAGTCATAAAACAATTGCATCCCTTTATGCTTTCAAAACTAGTAATTAGTTCACCCTAAATGCAATACTGAAATCCTCTCAGCACAGACCCTGTGTCTCTAGCTGCATTGAATACTGAAAGATACCATCTTTTATTGTGTGGCCTATAAAGTAATTTAATTTCAGATATTTTCCTAAAGTTTGCTTGACTGAAGTGAATCCCCTTTATTCCAGTTTCCAATGTTAAAATATATACATTTAAACAGTTATAATAGTGCATGTACATTTCTGTTCTCTTCCAGTAGGGCACACTGTGGATACATTTTAAGCACAAGCACTTTACAAAATGCTTCTTCAACACACATGTCTGTACAAACCAGTTTGATACACACATGACATACAGTTTTAATGCAGTTGTAACACAAGCATTTCATATAAATCATGTTGATATTCACAAATGACATGTAAGTATTTACAAAATTCAGCTAGTTGTGCTGGCAGTACCTCCTTTGTCACAGGGTCTACTTCATTTTGTTGAATTCCAATAATGTCGAATTTCAAAATGTCGAGACCATAATGTCGAGTACTCAAAACATTGAAAGATTATAACATTGAGTCTGATAACATCAAAAATGGTAGCATTAGTTTTCTGTTGGGTTTGAATACTGCAGTATTACTTTAAGACCTTTAAATTGTAGTAAAGAGACATGACGGATGTTACATTTAATGGTGAAAGGGATTTGTCAGGTTGTGTAGTTCAAGTTTTGAAGAAAAGGGTTAGAAAGATTATTTTTTGATGGTAGGATTTACTTTTTGAAAGGAAATCATGTGACTGTTCTTTGTGGTGCTGGTAAAAGTGACTAGGAATGGCCGTGTTTGTGTTGGCAGTATATAGGTGTTTTCCAAAGAGAAAGGTATGTATTTCAGAAACTATTTGGATATGCTGCATGTACCTTTCCTCCACTGTAGTGCGATCTCGGAGTTGGTATATTTAATTTTCAGGGGGTGTGGGGGGGCGCACCACCCCACATGGGGATGTTTATTACAGGATATATTTGTAGATCAGAGTGTGTGATATCCCTTTAGAAGCTTTCCAGTGAGCCAGCACTGAACACATGTAAGCAAGAGTGCCATTTTGAGTGAGCAGTCAGAGTATGAGCATGTATGTATGTATTCAGTTACTTAGATAGTTCATTTAAGTTCAATGTTCCTGTTATTCATCCTGATGTATTTGTATACAATAAACTACTTAAAAGAACACCCATGTCTCAACCTTTTCTTAATGTATATAAGAAGAGTGACAATGTTTACGTGTAGTATAGTGTAGTGTAGTGGCATTTGATATTTTTACCCGTGGTCTACATTTTGTCCCCTTTAAACCAGTGAATTTACCACAGATGTTGGTGGAACTCAAACTCTTTACTAGAGGCTTAAACTTAACACATGTATTTAAAGGCCAACCGAACATGGAAATAGGCTTAACCCGAACGAGCACATTTAACCCTCCATTGCACCCACTAATTTTATTTTTTGAGGAATTGGTGGAAAAAGATCTTAGAAAAATATCTAATGACAAAACAGCTTCCACCTTGATTAACTTGTCCACTAAGGACATCAGTTTTATTAACCAGCTTAGGGAAGAAAATGTTAGGATAATGAAACCGGACAAGGGCGGGGGGGGGGGGTTGGGCTTATGTTTACTGCAGATTATGAAGCATACATTTATAACATGCTTCAAAATGATGAGCAATATGTTACGGTATCACGTAATGAGGTTAATATAGCCTTTGCACAAATTAACTACTATCTTAAGGATCTTCTACTGCAACGAGCCATCAATGAGAGACTTTACAACTATTTATATGTAGAGAAAACGAAGATACCAATCCTGTTCGGTATTCCCAAAACTCACAAAGGGCTTGACCCTTTAAGTTTTAGGCCAATAGTAGCAAAGGCGGGAGGTATCACTGAACCTCTGGGGAAATTCATTGACCATCTAACAAAAGAATTTATGCCTCAGCTCAACTATGTGTGTAAAGATTCCTGGGACTTCCTTCGTGATATTCCCACTACTTGCTACTCCCCAGATTTGCTCATGCTAACCATTGACATTAAAGATCTTTTTTCCAGTATACCCCACATGGAAGGTATGGAATGGTTTGGTGATTTTCTTAATAAAGAAACCAACCTCAGTAACAAATTAACAAACTTGGTGATTGAGCTTATGGAGATTATTCTACAAAACAACTTTATTTTTTTCAACGGGGAGTTGTTTAGGCAACAAAGAGGAGTAGCCATGGGGACATCGTGTGCCACATTTTATGCCAATGTGGTATTGCATAGATGGGAACACATGTATGTTTTCATCCCCCCTTGGGAACAACATATACTTTTTTACAGGAGATATCTAGATGACATCTGCATCCTCTGGGGAGGAACAGAGGACGAACTAACAGGTTTCTTGAGTTACATCAACACAACCACCACCTTTCTTCGATTCACACACTGTGTTAGCATACATGAGTTGCAATACCTTGATATCACCCTGTACAAGGATTATAGTAACAACACTTTTCAATCCAAGTTACATCGTAAATCTACTTTTTCGAATTCCTTGTTGCATTACGAAAGTGCACATCCTTTTTATCAAAAAAAGGGAATCATGAAAGGACAGCTCATAAGAGCTAGCAGAATTTGTAGTACTCATGAAGATTACCAACTGGAGGCGGAAGTGCTGCAAACTCTATTCTTGGAAAGAGGATACCCCTTGGATCTTTTTAAGACCTTGGCCGATGAGGTCAGTACTCATAGAGACACTGCATATGCACCCATTCTGGGTAAAGGAGCAGAAATGCCATCTAGGCCAGCACCCAGTATTACCAACATTACTGGGAATAGTTTTGTTTATACCTTTTCCTCCGATTCAAGGGAAATAGAAGAAACAATTACAAAATACTGGCCGGTTCTTTCCCTTTATGAGGATTTCAAGCATGTTTTGCCCTCAAGACCTAGTTTTGTATGGAAAAGGGGTGTCAACTTCAAGGAGATGTTTGAGAAGAAACCAAAGATCAAGAGGAAGGTTAAGCAACCACGGGTGGGGACTTACAGGTGTGGTGCTTGTAGTCAATGTCACACTATCTTAAATGATACATGTCTATACATTCCATCTAGGAGGTTTAAAATTCATCCACAGGGCCATTACACATGTGGCACAAAAGGGGTGGTATACTTAGGGTTCTGCACCACATGCACTAGTTTTTACGTAGGAAAGACGGAAAGGGAGCTCCGAAAGCGTATCTATGAGCATTTTTATGATATAACTAAAAAGAAAGAATCGAATGCCTTTTTTAAGCATTCTCTTAGCTGTCCAAACATCAACCTAAAGTTTACAGTTCTTGAACAAGTTGATTTGGACGCTAGGGGTGGGGACTGGGAATCAACCCTAGAATATCGAGAACTTATTTGGCAACTAAGGCTAGATGCAGGGAGACCTCCCGGTTTAAATGGTACCATCAGTATTAAATCTGTGCTGAAACTAAGGAGAGCAAGATTATAGTTTCCTAAATCCATTGTTCATGATTATTGTATTTAATTCTTGGAAACGGATACAAGTTACGTGTATATTTCCTGACTATTGCTTTAAGGGATATTGTTATTAAGTAATGCTTTAGTATTTAGGGAATTTATATACACAATTAATAAGAGTCCTTAAAACACTGAAATTAGTATAAAACAGTTAGTGTTTTGGTATAACTGCAAGTTATATGTTTACAAATATTGAATTCAATAGGGAAGTTATGTTTTTAAGTACTGTTTCTATTGGATTGTTCTTCATTGTACTCAAGCACTTTAGAATTACTTAATGTGTATTTCTGGGTTACTCAGTATGTTATTGTGCTGAATTTTATTTTAAATTGTCCCAGGTCTATTATGATAATAGTTACCTGGTACATGGAATATGTTTTTATTCTTTATTTTTAAAAAGTAATTGACTTTTATGTTGTTTTAAATAAGAACTTATGAACAAAAGAGAACAAGTTCACTTAAACCATTAACTAACAGCAAGGTTTTCCAATTAATGGAAAGGCTGTTAAAGTATATAAGCCATCTGTTAAAACACAGTGTCATTACTTGAAAAAGCTCAGAATTTTGTGTTACTGGTGTTACTGTTTGTCTGAAATAAAGGATTCGACTTCTACTAATCACTCGTTGGCTGTTCTGCTTCTTGGTCTGGATTTTTGTTACTATATAAGAAGAGTGACAATATTTACGTGTAGTAAAGTTTAAGTTTGAGGGAGTGCATTGTAACATATGCACTGAGAAATTCAATGTTATGTGAGTCCATGTTATGACTTTTCAGTGTTTTGAATTCTCAACATTATGGTCTCAATGTTTTGAAATTTGACATTATGGGAATTCGAGAAAATGAAATAGACCCACAGTGGAGGACATTGCCCGTTCATTCTAGTGGTGTTCGCAAAAGTGCACTTTCGCTTTAGTGGGCATCTACTACTGGATTTTGAAGTGGTGTAATTTCGATTACCGGTAGTAGACCCATATATATATATATATATATATATATATATATATATATATATATATGTATGCACATACATACACATGCCAATCAAATTATGCAGACTAACTCCGCCGCGACACCTAATAAATCAGTTAACTGTTAAAATTATTACACAAATGTCAATACACCACCAAATAACAGCACATTACTTTTCAATAATAATTTTTATTCACTTTTTCTCCCTTAAAATCAAAACATGATACAGGCCTGGGCATCATGGCACAGGATGCATCTAATAATTAATTCTTATTGCATCTATAATAGCTTTGTGTACCTTCGTATTTAACTATAACTCCAGCATCTTGACTTAGTCAAAAATAATGTGGTGTGGAGGGATAATGACCACAAACTTTTTAACTATTGGAGGATATGTTAGTAGAACAAGAGTTTTCATTACCATGCAGTTTCTGAAGGATATTACATGTGAATCTCAAATGCCTGCCATTATTTACTCACCACAGTTCAACAATTTGCAAACCATACATTTCCCAATGAACAGACAAAAAAAATTATGCAAAATCTAGTCACTGAGTATATTGGATGTAGCATGACAAATGGTTAAAACTGCAGGTGCATTATCTCCAATCAGCCTTCCTCTCACAGAAAACACGGAGATGCAGTCTACCTCAGAAGTTAGCATTTATTAAGTGAAATGTACTCTGATGTGTTGAATAGCACAAGGGAGAAAAATGGGACTGCATTCTGAAATCAAATGAAGACACAGCCCTCTGACACAGTAAAGCACTCCAATTAACTTCACAGTAGAAGACATCACACCTGTATAAAGTGGCAGTCAAACGCGTGCACCTCTCAACTTCTTCTGTCAAGAAATCTTGACAACCCCTGGGGGAGGGGACAAAGGTCCAAAATCATGGAACATTACTCTAATTCACTTAACTTTAATAGAACAGGTTTTGTGTCAACATTTATTTTCTGAAGAAGTCATTAGCTATCACTGAATGGACTCTTCAGTGACTTTTTAACTGTTAACTAGGTAAAACCTCTGAAGGCTATAAAGACTGAAAACAAAATCTGTCATTTAGTCATTTCAGTCCTTAATTACTGGCCAAAAAATGCAAGTTCTGTGAGGCAGACATCAAAAATATGAAGCAAAACTCTAGAAGAACATTTCTATTTTCAGGCCTTATTTACCCCTGCATTTGTACCTAGTGTTGGAGGTATGTCCTTATTTTTAGGATGTTACCTCTTTACTCAGGTCTCCAAATACCCCAAATCACTACATGGCCAACATAAACTGGCACCAGAAGATAAACATCCTATATCTTACTTTTTCATTTGCAAAAATAAATGCCTTTCTGTGGTTCCAATACGGTTCATTAAGGTCTGATTCACACTGATTTTTGATGATCTGCTTCTTCTTACATAATTTTTGTTACTCCTGCTTTCTTAGTATCCTTCATCCCTACTCAGAACAACAAGAGTAAGGTATTCATATCTTTAATATACTTTAGTTATTACATTTTAATAATTAAAAATATATGAAAGATTTGAATACCAATAAAAATTTAATTTCCCCCAATACAACTATAGTAGGCATTCATGTCTTTTATATATTTAATTATTAAATATATAAAATACTTGAATGCCGACTTTAGATAACATTTAGGGCAAAGATAACTGAAAAGTAGCTACATCCAGCCACAAATCTGGTTATTATATATTAATAGTAAATGTTAAATGGTGTACAAGTCTTTTATATATATATATATATATATATATATATATATATATATATATATATATATATATGTATATATATATATATATATATATATATATGCACATACATACACATGCCAATCAAATTATGCAGACTAACTCCGCCGCGACACCTAATAAATCAGTTAACTTTTAAAATTATTACACAAATGTCAATACACCACCAAATAACAGCAGATTACTTTTCAATAATAATTTTTATTCACTTTTTCTCCCTTAAAATCAAAACATAATACAGGCCTGGGCATCATGGCACAGGATGCGTCTAATAATTAATTCTAATTGCATCTATAATAGCTTTGTGTACCTTCGTATTTAACTATAACTCCAGCATCTTGACTTAGTCAAAAATAATGTGGTGTGGAGGGATAATGACCACAAACTTTTTAACTATTGGAGGATATGTTAGTAGAACAAGAGTTTTCATTACCATGCAGTTTCTGAAGGATATTACATGTGAATCTCAAATGCCTGCCATTATTTACTCACCACAGTTCAACAATTTGCAAACCATACATTTCCCAATGAACAGACAAAAAAAAATTATGCAAAATGTAGTCACTGAGTATATTGGATGTAGCATGACAAATGGTTAAAACTGCAGGTGTATTATCTCCAATCAGCCTTCCTCTCACAGAAAACACGGAGATGCAGTCTACCTCAGAAGTTAGCATTTATTAAGTGAAATGTACTCTGATGTGTTGAATAGCACAAGGGAGAAAAATGGGACTGCATTCTGAAATCAAATGAAGACACAGCCCTCTGACACAGTAAAGCACTCCAATTAACTTCACAGTAGAAGACATCACACCTGTATAAAGTGGCAGTCAAACGCGTGCACCTCTCAACTTCTTCTGTCAAGAAATCTTGACAACTCCTGGGGGAGGGGACAAAGGTCCAAAATCATGGAACATTACTCTAATTCACTTAACTTTAATAGAACAGGTTTTGTGTCAACATTTATTTTCTGAAGAAGTCATTAGCTATCACTGAATGGACTCTTCAGTGTCTTTTTAACTGTTAACTAGGTAAAACCTCTGAAGGCTATAAAGACTGAAAACAAAATCTGTCATTTAGTCATTTCAGTCCTTAATTACTGGCCAAAAAATGCAAGTTCTGTGAGGCAGACATTAAAAATATGAAGCAAAACTCTGGAAGAACATTTCTATTTTCAGGCCTTATTTACCCCTGCACTTGTACCTAGTGTTGGAGGTATGTCCTTATTTTTAGGATGTTACTTCTTTACTCAGTTCTCCAAATCCCCCAAATGACTACATGGCCAACATAAACTGGCACCAGAAGATAAACATCCTATATCTTACTTTTTCGTTTGCAAAAATAAATGCCTTTCTGTGGTTCCAATACGGTTCATTAAAGGTCTGATTCACACTGATTTTTGATGATCTGCTTCTTCTTACATCATTTTTGTTACTCCTGCTTTCTTAGTATCCTTCATCCCTACTCAGAACAACAAGAGTAAGGTATTCATGTCTTTTATATATTTTAATTATTACATTTTAATAATTAAAAATATATGAAATATTTGAATACCAATTAAAATTTAATTTCTCCCAATACAACTGTGTTAGGCATTCATGTCTTTTATATATTTAATTATTAAATATATAAAATACTTGAATGCCTACTTTAGATAACATTTAGGGCAAAGATAACTGAAAAGTAGCTACATCCAGCCACAAATCTGGTTATTATATATTAATATTAAATGTTAAATGGTGTACAAGTCTTTTATATATCTTATTTTAATAATTAAGATATATAAAAGACCAGAACACCAATTAACATTTAACATTACTATTAAACACCCACACTTGTGACTCGATATAGCTACTTTTCAATCACCTTTGTCCCCATTGCTATCTCTACTAGGTCTAAGCTGCTTTTCTAGGCCCTTAGCTTCTATTTTCATTGTCTGCATGTTCAGAGGTGTGCCCTGACCTCTTAAATGTCCATGTTTTTGAATGAATGTTCCTGTTTTCAGCCCTAATTGACCTCTGCTTAAAATTACCCCTATTTCTGGAGGAACATCCCTTTCACACAATTCTGTCAGCTTTCCCCCTATCACATGTGATTTTTGAAACTGTTTAGTACAGAAAACCATACTACACGACTAACACAACTGGTGGAAATAATTTAAAGAGGGCATGCATCTTGCGTCTTGCTGTTTACAAAGCAAAACTAAATGGCCTGGTGTTAACGTCCTTATTTCTGGAAGCACGTATCCCTTCATATAATTTTCTGAATTCCCCCACATTTGATTTTTTGGCCTATTAGACAGAAAAACTCACTACGTGACCAACATAACTAGTAACAATAGTAATTTCAACAGGACACATCTTACATCTCTCTTTTTATGAAGCAAAAATAACTGGTGGGATCTTTTACAATTATAGGTGAGAGGGATGGGGCTACAGTGCAATGTCACATCTGAAGGATGATACTCAAGGAGTGTGGCACCCCACTTACACTGCACTGTAGTGCCAGTAAACCATTATCCATTTTCCTGGTGTGGGAATAGAACCCACAGTTCTCTGCACCAAAGGCAACTGTGACATGATTAATACATTTTTGCTACACAGAAACAGTTGTCACAGACTGTATTCCACTTTGCTTCACTCAGATACACATTACTCTGTAAAGCTACAACAGCACACAGCAGGGCCAGTCATTTCATCTGCAATTAGCCCCCATACTCATTGCCTACCTAATGTATCGGGTTTGCCCTGGCAGGATTAAAAAATAATAATGGTTGCATTAATTTAATTTTGTTGCACAGAAGCAGTAATCATAGCTTGGGTTCTAGCTTGTTTTATTCAAATGGAAAGATGATACTTCAAATAAGTCGAAAAGACAACTTATTGATTGCTGTTTTGCAGACCACAGATGATCAGCAAAAAAGCTGATTGATTTGCCAGTATGAGATTGCTGTTATAGCAGGGAAGTGATTATGCCATTTCACTGCTATTGTGTGATGTGGGAGGTGGTCTATATATATATATATATATATATATATATATATATATATATATATATATATACACATATATATATATATATATATATATATATATATATATATATATATATATATATCAGTAGCAAGGAGTATTTTGGATGCGGTATATACAAGTAGCAAAGGGTATGAGGCGTACAGAGGTCTTATGTTTTTGCAAAACAAGATTTTTTTCTTTGTATGTTCTGGGATTATGTCCTAGAATATGCATACTTTCCTGTAGATCTTTTGAAACCGATGACTTTTTTATTTAAGTTGATCTGTGTTTGTTAAATCAACATACGTGCATGTATATATATATATATATATATATATATATATATATATATATATATATATATATATATATATATATATGTGTGTGTGTGTGTGTGTGTGTGCATAAATACTGTATATACCCAGCAGGGATAGTGGGGGACACAGAATGTTTATAACTATTTTATCTACATTCTTTAATGTAATCTGCCTCCAATATTGTATTTCTTATCCCTCACTTTTCTTGCATATAAACTTAATAGCTCTGTCACAGTTTACCTTTTGTCTCTCCTTCCATCCATTCATTCACTACTCACAGATACCACATCCTTTTCATTACTCAACTATTTATTATAAAAAGTCCTAGACCACCGCTTCTGATGCAGTTTTCCCATGTAATACTTCTACTACTATTTGCAGTTCTTTAATGTACCCTTTAATTGTCTCTTTATTGTTTCTTTACATTCCATATCTTCCCTTTTATTTAATTCTCCATGCTATGCATATTTTTTCACAAAGCAGTAGGAACACAATGAAAACTGGAACAGGAATACCACAGGTTGGACAAAACTTCTTTATTATACAACATTCTGGTATCTCAGCTTCTCGCCTTCTGTTGGGACATTTTTTTCAGTACCATTCTGTCCTTGTATATACACCCTTTAACTTCAATTAGTAAACTTAATTAGTTTCATTATACAATTAAATCAAGTTGTTAGTAACCCATTAATGGCAATTCATAAGAACAAACTGAGTAAAATTACTCAGAATACATTTTAAAGTCCATACATAACACTTTATAACTTCTGAAATATCGCTTAAATATTTTACATACATTATTTATCAATCTTTTAACATACTTTATGTATTAAATAGATCCCAAATACATTATGCCCTTTTATGCAGAATTCAAGGTGACATGTGCTAAAGTGCATCATATATTTAACACAAGAAAATAAAATGCATAATGCAACATTTTAAATTGATACATTAATCTAAAACGCATTTTTGTTTCCCAACATTAAGAACTCATTTTTATGCATACCTACTGTGATGCAAGCATTCAATTGTTATTCTAACAAATCAAATGTTAAGAATATTTTCCAAATTCATGCCTCGAGGACATAATGTATGAAAATTAATTATCATTCTACTTTCAAATTTGCAATATAATCCCCTGGTAAGATTTTCAACTGAGTCGGAAGAAATATTGGAACGGGGAGAAAGATTTGTTTTTTGAAATATCAAGATGTAAAAAAGTTGACCATGAAAATTCCTAGACACCCATATATGTATGCTATTCCCAAAGTTCATAAAAACTTGCTTAATCCCCCAGGGAGGCCCATTATATCTGGAATAGGGTCTTTTTTTAGAAAATGTTAACATCTTTTTGGATTTTCATCTCCAAAAACATTTAATTACTATACCCTCGCATGTTAAAAATACTCAGCAGATTTGTGAAGAACTTGTAAATTTGAAATGGGAGGATGATTATTTTTGGGTGACAGTAGATGTTACTGCTTTATACTCAAACATTAACATAAGATGGGGCATGGAAGCAATGGCCAGGAAGTTATGAGAAGGTCCACGTTCCACTTGTTTGTTAAGCTTGTTAAAATTTAGTCTTACCCATAATTACTTTACATGGAAAAATGAATTTTTTCTACAAAGGGGACAGTGATGGGGCAGCATTTGCCCCGTCGTATGCTATCATATATATATATGGGCAATTTTGAAAGCCAATTCATGACAGCACAGGACTACTATGTAAAAAAAGGAGTGTATTATAAGAGGTACATAGATGATTTACTTTTCATTTGCAAAGGTGACCAGTTAGAATTTGCAAAATTTATGGAAATTTTGAATAAGAACACACATGGATTGAAATTTACGTGGGAAATTGGTGGAGATAATATACCATTTTTGGATGTTATGTTTTACATTGATGAGAATAAAAAAGTGCAGCATAAACCTTATAGGAAGCCTACAGCAGTAAACAACTTTTTGCATTTTACCAGCATGCATCCCCCACATCTAACTGAATCGCTACCTTATGGTGAATTTAAAAGGATATTTTGAATACCCCTGAGAATGAATTAAAGAAGAAAAATTTGGATGAAGTTGAAGTTGTGACGATTGGGGAGAGATGGGTGAAGGCTGCCAGCCTAGTCAAGTAGAATTTGATACATAATTCTATCAACTGTATAAATAAATTTAAAATACAGGCTTGTGTTTTTAAATGTAAGAAAATACTGTAAAATGTGAACTTCAAGATTGTTGCAACATTGCCATCTGCTGTAAGGAAAAATAAGCCAAGTATTTCAAATGTGTCTTTTTAAGTTGGAAAGATCTTATTAATGTTTTACAAGTCAGTTTCAGTGCAGCTGAATGAAGGTTTCATGTCCATTGTTTTAAGGCTAAGGTTTACGACCAGAATTGAGATGTGGAATGTGTTTTATTGCTCTGATTTCTGCTAGCATATACATGTGAAATGTCTTGTATTGTTGAAAATTTTTGAGGAGGTGTTAGATTGCTAAATAATGCAGTTTGTGGTCTGAGAACTCAGACCAGGTGTTAAGATGATGCAATATGAATACTGGGAAAACCTAAGTGTCAAAATGATGTAATTTTGGGAGGGCCTTAGAAGCATGTTTGTTAGTAATGTTTAAATACTATTTATCACAAGAGACTAAAGAGTATTTTGACTTTGGATATCCAGCTTACCAGCACTCTGCCTTATGCTCACATGTAAGCTTCTAGCACTGTGATTTCTTGTCGGAATAGTTAAAGCTAGTAAAGATTAATTAGGTATTTTTCTTTGAAATCAGACCTGTCCTACTGTATTATTTTAAGTTTCCGTGTGATCTCTGAACTCCTAGATATCTCTGTGATGTAGTAGTTTTGTTTTGTGTTTTAATTATTTATTATTAATTTTTTTTAAAACCTTCTACCTGTGGCTGCTTTGTGTAGAGATAAGCTCTAGAGTACATTGCATATCTATAGAGGTTATTGTAATAGGCCACTCTAAAGTAAGCCTTGACTGTTAGTCATGCTACCATTGGATATTAATATTGCACAGTAATAATTGGACACCCTTTTAAGGGCCTTTTAGTAGCTGATATTATTAACTGGGTGGTGGCAGCAATTACTACCATATAGTCTGGGTAAAGGGACACAGTTGGGGAATCTGTGTCAGCCTTTCCCAGGAGTGTCTGTGAAGTTGTATAAATATCTCAAAGTGTGTGTGTTGTGTCAGTTACTTGGCAGGGACACAAAACATTGGTTGGACAGAGAGGGTACTGGAGGTTTTAGCTTGCCCAGTTAGGCTGATACCTGGACCCTATAGCTGTGCCAGTGGGGAGTCTTATTGGGTACTTGGTGAGCAAGGGAGCAACCAGCCCCAGACTGACTGTGATCGCTGTGTGCACTTATGGGAAATTGTACTTTACTGTGTGTATTAGTTGTCCTTTTCTCTTCTAGGAGACTACCTCCCTGGTGTTAGTGGTGAGGAATGAGGCTCCTTGATTGTTGGGCCAAGGCATGGTCATCACAGAAGTATATATTAGATTAAAAAATAGAGGTTTCAATGATGATACATTACAGATAGCAAAAAATAAGGTGATAAAGGGAGGGGGGGAGTTGGCTTCAACTATCAAGGAAGAATGGTCAGAAATAATTTAGAAACTAACATGGATGAAGATGACAAGTTATTCTTTGTCACTAGATATTCTGATTTTTCTCTGATTTTGGAAAAAAAGTGTTAGGCAAGCATGGGAGATTGTCTGTGAAGACATCTCCATAGACTTATTGTTTCCCAGACATATAACTTTCTCCTATAATAGGTATAGCAATTTAAAAGAGTTATTGAATAATAATAAAAAAAGATTACATTTAAGTCCTTTTGATAACACAAGTAAAAATACTGCTGTGGGAGATGTTCTATTTGTAATCGTGTTAAAAAACTTAGATGGGAAAAAGATCAATGGTAAATTATATAAGGCCACAGAATATTACAATTGTGATAGCTGTGGTGTAGTGTATATTATAGGTTGTGATTGTCATCCAACTGTATGGTATATTGGTCAGACTACCAGGAAGGCCAAAGTGAGGATTATGGAACATCTGGATGATGTGAGAAGATGGAAATCAGAGAGTCCTATAGTTATGCATTTCTTGTCCGAACAGGGGGGTTTGGACAAGAGTTTATTTTTTAGTATATTAGCATGTCCAGTGAGCAATTATGAGAATTTTGAAAGGCAACTGAACAAACCTGAAAGTAGAATGATAATTAATTTTCATACATTATGTCCTCGAGGCATGAATTTGGAAAATAATCTTAACATTTGATTTGTTAGAATAACAACTGAATGCTTGCATCACAGTAGGTATGCATAAAAATTAGTTCTTAATGTTGGGAAATAAAAACATATTTTAGATTAATGTATCAATTTAAAATGTATCATACATTTTCTTTTCTTGTGTTAAATATGTGATGCACTTTAGCACATGTCACTTTGAATTCTACATAAAAGGGCATCATTTATTTGGGATCTATTTAATACATAAAGCATGTTAAAAGATTGATAAATAATGTATGTAAAAATATTTAAGAGACATTTCAGAAGTTATAAAGTGTATGTATGGACTTTAAAATGTATTCTGAGTAATTTTACTCAATTTGTTCTTATGAATTGCCATTAATGGGTTACTAACAACTTGATTTAATTGTATAATGGAACTAATTAAGTTTACTAATTGAAGTTAAAGGGTGTATATATAGGGACAGAATGATACTGAAAAAATGTCCCAACAGAAGACGAGAAGCCGAGGTACCAAAACATTGTATAATAAAGAAGTTTTGTCCTACCTGTGGTATTCCTGTTCCTGTTTTCATTGTGTTTCTGCTGCTTTGTGGTTTGGGATCATTTATGTTTGGATATATTTTTCACATAGTACTACTATTCCTATTATATTTTCATCTCTAACACATCCTACCACTTCCCTCTTTTATACTTAACATTCTCCCCTCTTCGTACTTGACATTGTTTTTTCCAGAAAATGTTATTTGACTTTTTCCTTTAAAAAATCTGACTATAAATCTAGTCTGTAGTCTTTTCATGTTTGCTGATAAAGCTCCCTTTCCTTTACAAAAATATTATGTTCCTTTCTCCCTGACATTCTTTCATATATATTTCCACCATTACAATGCATACACTCTCTGTATTTTTCATATGTATCACCCACCACTCTGCCCACGCAGTATAAAAAGATGTCATAGTGTATGCTCTTACCACAAAATCTATATTTCCCTTCTGAATACTTGCAGAAATGTGGTGTCCCCTACACTTTCTGCTCCATATATATCAGTTTTGAGTGGTTTCTTTCATTGTTCAGCACTTTTCTGCATTTTGTTGTATTTTTTCAGAATTTGAGGCTGCAGCTATCAGTTGAAGTTATTTTACAGTTTGCACTTCATTTCAAATAGTTTCTGTATTGTTATTTAAACCATTGTGTACAGATTCTTTAGTATGTCTGCTCTTTTACTGCATTTTCTCTGAATTTGAAGTTGCAGCTGTTAAATGAAGCCATTATACAGTTTGCACTGCATTTCAAGTGGTTTCTGTGCTGTTAAACGTAATCAGCGTTATAGCTTTTATTTGATGTGCTTTTATTCACTTTACAAAGTTACAGCAAACAAACAGTTTTGGCCAGGTATGCGCATCATGTAAAGTTTGTAGTGGTTATCCTGGTGGGAGAAGGGTAATTGCTGCAAAGTTATACTGGTGAGAAGGGTAACTGCTACAATTCTGGGGATGATAAGCACTGCTGATTAGAGCTTTAGCTGTTTTCGTCGGTGCTTTCATTTTTATTTCCTCTCTTTATTTTTGTTTTGTATTGCCAAAGCTGCCCTTAGTGCAGTGGGGTCGAATCACGAATTCCACAGATGCCCTCACTTTAAATTGTAACTTTTTCTAATAAAATCAACTCACCCAAATCCTATCATTAAATAGGTTCTTGCTATATTCAGGTGTAGCAAGCAGTGCATAGCTGCTTAATTCCCACAGCCGCACACCTAGTATCTCAAAAGTATCTTGTAGCAACACTAGCATGGCTATATTGCACAACTTGGCCCACAGCTGGCACAAATAAGCTCAACACTACTGTTATGCATGGTTTCCCTACTGTGCTTATCACAATCATATTTAAACCCAAGTTACTTATTTACCTAAACAAACATTCATATGTAACTACACTACCCAACCCATTAACTGACTACCTCAGTAAACTGTATATCTCTATTTTATTTAACTTCTGAAACACTCTGTAAATCATTTCGAGTTTTACTTCACATATGACAAAATGGAAGGTTAGCCTACTTGTTTCACCTCTGTTGCCAGCCTCATAACATTAGGTATCCTTAAAGCAATGTAGCAACTGCCTTACACTAACAGATAATGAACTCTCACTAAAGACAAATAGCATTGTTTGTTAGTGGTGCAGCCATTTAAGAGATATTCTCATAATCTATGTAATCATCGAAACCTGGTTTAAATATCTAGAAAATACTCCCTCCATACCTGGATTTAGCAGTTACCATGCCTTCAGACCCATGTTTGTCAGAGACCATACTCTAGAGAGACTCATAGAGATACACAAATGGAACTTACTGAACTACACCAATCACACTAAATAAAATCAACCATTAGTTTGTCACCTGTTAGAGGACAGCTTCCATAAACCTGCAAGTTCATGTGGGCTCTGAAACATCATAGATGAACTCTCCTTAAATAACAGCTCTATTATTCCAGGAGACTTTAACTACCTGTTAATTGACTGGAGTTCTCCCACCTCCAATCAAGGATATGCACCAAAGATTTCAGATCTAATAAACAAAAACTCAATGGACAAGATTGTTACTAGTTCAACTAGATGACAACATATTCTTAACCTGGTGCTTTACAAATGTAGCATCACCATGCACAGCTCCATTAGTAACCCCATCTCTTATTTAGACAGACCATAAGTTAGAAAACTTTTACCTCAAACTATCTAAACCCCCTAAAAGCAATATATCAGAATTCAAAGATATCAAGTGCAGAAATCTCCTCAAATTCTATGACAAAGTCTCAGAATTCACTTATGACAACATCACCTCAGCAGATAAATTTGCAAAGAGGTTTTTATGTGGTGTAAAACTCCTTAGTTTCACAAAGGAGTTTTATATCCACATGAGTAAATGTATACAATTGGTAGTCCCATCTAGATCAAGATACAATGGAAAATATAAAAGCAAACCACCCTGGTGGCCCACTGACATAAATAAAATCTGCAATGAAAGGGAAAAAGCTCATTATAGTATACAACAGATCAAAGGACACCCAAGTGAAGGCAATATTAGGAATTTGACTAAGACTCAAAATAAAAGAAGACTATTAGGTCTACTAAGGCAGCCTGCGAACTCAGGCTGGCAGCAAAAAACAATAAAGATCAGAAATCCTTCTCTAGTTATGTTAGAAAACTAAGAAACAACACCCAACAATGTACAGAACTCAAACTAAATAGGAAATCTTACTTGGACCCAATGGACATTGCCAATATAACACAAATAAATTTAGTGCAAATTTCACTTCTGAAGCATCTATCTAAAAACCTATATGGTTGCTTTCCCCCATCATCACTAAAGACCATGTACTGAAATCACTTTCCAAGACTAAGAACAGGTCCTCCATGGGATCAGTTAACGTACCGGGTTGTTTGTTAAATAGTACTAAACATGTCTTGTCAGGCACTCTCTATAACTTATTTAACTTGAGCCTAGCTACAGACTCAGTCCTAGAAGTATGGTGTGCAGCACTGGTGACACAACTCCATAAAGGTGGTCCTAGTACAGACCCCAGAAACTGTAAATTCATCAGCCCTTTGAGTCTCATTTGTAAGGCCATGGAACACACTGTAACAGACATAATTATCATATGCATTAAAAATATAATCAGACAAGATCTGGAGCAATTTGGTTTTGTGAAATGTAGATCTTGTCTAATAAATGCAATAAATATTTTCAAACACAAGCTTTTGACAGTGGTCCCACTGCGCACACATGTTACCTTGATTTGGCCAAGGTGTTTGACACCATTTATTTTTATTTTATTTTAATTTATTTATCTGTTTATTTATTTACCTATCTTTGTATCTTTCTATCTATCTATCTTTCCTTTGTTGATTATATTAGTCCTGGTCTACTTTCATTCGCTGAAAGTACACCTTATCAAATCTTAAATAGCCGACTTCAGTTAAGCGAGAATGCAGTTTAATGAAATCGCACTTTTGCGAAATACACATCAGCGAATAAATGTTGGCAGTTCCAGGAACATGTGGAAGAACATGTGCAGTGTTTTTTTAGTTCTTAGTTACATTTCTAATGAAAGTGGAAGGTGTACAGCAATTGAGGCTTGTTGATATAGATTGCGGTACAGTGAGGATAGGGAATCTACCCTTTTCCCCACTGTAGTGCGATCTTGGAGTTAGTATATATATATATATATATATATATATATATATATATATATATATATATATATAGAGGGGTGTGTCGGGGGGTTTAGTGCATATGTTCATTTATTTGTAATTTGGTGATATGTATGTCATGAAAGTGTGTTTTCATTAATTTGCACTTTTGCTTAACTGAAGTTGGCTTTTTAAGATTTGATAAGGTGTACTTTTGCTGAACAAAAGTAGACCCATTAGTCCTACTAGGCTAGTAGCCTCGTTTCAGGGGAGACTCAGTGTAGTTTTGGGGAACTTATCCTACTCGTCATTGTTGTGAGTGGGATCCATTTTGGAGGAGCACTTCCTGTTTCTATCCCAGGCACAGAGGTGGCCTGAAGAAACAGAGGCAGATGGAGAGAGAAGGAGATGATGAAGTGGTGAAAGAAATGAAGGAGACAGCAAATATCGAGACCAGGTGTGTAGGATTTCTGAGGAAATATTTCAAATAAACCTGTTTGATGGAGGTGAGTCAGCAAATGATGCATGTATAATTACAATCCTCTACTCAGGAGGGTTGCAGTATGATTTACTTAAAGAAATGGTGGTGCATAGTGAGCCAGAAAATGAAGGAGATGTTTCCTGGGGGGGGGGGGGCATTATGGAGAAAATACAAAAGGAAGATGCATAGACACTCCTGAAAAACAGTGGAGAGACAGAAAGATATGCAGAGAAAGAAAAAGAAGGCAAAAGTGGAATAGCAGAAAAGAAGGCAGAATAAAATGAAAAACAGAAGTATGTGGTAAGGATACAAAGTAAAAAAGATGAAGAAATGGCTAAGCATGAAGTGTAGGACAATTTAATAGCTCCTTTGGGTGTAAAAACACATGAGGTAGGAGCATTTATTTTATTAACAAAAAGACATTTTGTGACATTATATTTGAGACTGTTTTTTCAATGGAAAATTTTCTTGGAGAATATAAAATAAGAATGTCTGTAACCCATGGAATCTTTATGTGTTAAAAGCATTTAATAGAGAAACAAAAAAGAAGATCCGTGTACAATTTCAAACAGAAGTAGAAAGGGAGACTTTGAAAGGACCTCTGAAAGTTTTATGTAAAGAAGTACTGGACAATGCAAATGTTTATGACAAAATAGGTTTATGGACTGGTGTCTGAGATTGTGATAATGTTAAAAAGAAAGAGAAAAAAATATACACATATCAAACATGATGAATGTGGAGGGGAATGGGAATGTTGTAAAATACTGGGAACAACCCAAAAATGTTTTTGTTTTGTGGAAAAAAAGGACATTTGATAAGTAACTGCAATAAAAGAAAGTGTTATATTTGTGGGGAAATGGGACTTGATACAAAAAATGTGAATTGAAGTGCTATAAATGTAACAAAATTGGATATTTAATGATGGATTTCAAAAATGAAAATAAGAGTAAGGAAAAAGAAACTGAAACAGAAGAAAATGAACAAAGAGAAGACATAGAAGAAAAATAGATGAAAAAAATAATAAAGAGGACATAGAAGAAGGTTCTGAAATAAGTGATGAATAAAACATAAATTGAGAGGTAGTAAAAGGAAAAAAAAAATCCTATTGATAAAAATGTAAAAGAAAGAAAAATAAAATGTAAAGGGATAAGCACACACACACAAAAAGGTCACAGATAAAAATGAATATATACAGCTAAAGATTGGGGCTTGGTATAATAGTTAAGGTGTTTGACTCAGAGACACAAGATACAGTGTTTGATTCTCACATTTTGGAAGGAAATTGGTTAGATGTAGCATGGCCTATTAGTTAGCTATGAACTTATGAAACCACGAATCTAAAGAAAAGGGAAAATTAAAATTTTAGGGTGCTTTCTATAAATGTGAATGGTATTCTGAATATAGTAAGAAGAACAGGACTTTTGGAGTGGTGTAATAAATGTAAAGTAGATGTAATTTTAGGGTCTATATCATAAGCTTGACAGGTGAAAATGTCAAATCTCACTTGTTCGACACCAAAATGTCGAACTCCAAGTTTCCCGAATGGCCAAAACCCCGATTTCTTTCCAACGGAAAGAAATTGGTTGGCCAAACACCAATTCCATCACTAAAACAAACATATTTAAGTGCGGGGCATCGCCCCCACACCCCCCCCATTGTGGGGGCCTGCACACCCCACCCCCTAATTAAATATTCTAACTCCAAGACCGCACTACATTCAGGGAAAGGGCAGGTGTCACAGAACAGTCAACTGATTTCTTTCTGTTGGAAAGAAATCAGTGTTTTGGCTGTTCGGGAAACTTGGAGTTTGACATTTTGGTGTCGAACAAGTGAGATTCAACATTTTCACCTATCAATCTCATGATATAGACCCTAATTTTATTAGAAGACAAAGATTTTTAACAAATGAAGAAAGATTACAAACAGTGAAACTATGGAGAGGAAGAATAATCTGGAATTTGGGAAATGAGAGATGTTCTGGAATAGCTGTATTCTGTAGCAATACAGTAGAGATATTAGATATAACATTAGCAAAAATGGAAAGATTAACCACTATAGATTTAAAATGGAAAGAACAAGTATATAGAATTATGACATTATATGCTTATACTAATTGTAAAGAAAGGGAAAGCTCATTTAATCAGATTTTAGACTATGTAGTGATAAAAATGAATATTATAACAAAAGGAGACTTTAACTGTGATTTAAGAAACAAACATAAAAAGAAAGGAAATGATATAAGAAAAATATTAGAAGTTAAAATTTTGGAACAAAAATTCATGGACTTACAAAAGGGGTATGTATAGAACAGAAATAGATTATCTTGTAGTATCAGAAGTTTTAGTTATAGAAGAAAGAGGGTGGTTGAAACAGGATTTTCTGATCTTGCAACATGGCTAGAGATAAAGGAAAACAAGGAATATATAAAAATAGGCAAAGGAATAAAAAGGATAAATGAGAAAGCATGGATCAAGAATGGAAGAGATTAGCAATACAATTATGGAAAGATCATATTACTTTGAGAAAATTCTAAAAAAATTGGTCTGAATGATGGATGATGTTTAAGGAAACATATAAAATGTCTTTTACAGTGGCTATGTGATGTGAGAAAAGTAGAGAAATAAAAATATAAAAGAACATATAATGATGCATTCAAAGATTTAGAACATAATGACAGCAAGTCATTTGACAAAGAAAAAGAATTATATGAAAGAAATCAAGAAAAAGGTACAAGAATTTTTATATCAGCAAACATATTTTAAAATGAAAAAGAAGTATTGAGTTACTTAAGCCGATTAGTAAAGGAAGATGGTAATGTAATGAGAGAAATAAAAAAATGTAAAAGGAGATAAAGAAAGAACTCAGAAAAAGGTTATGAGTAGTGTAGTGCAATATGTACAAGAAATGTTTAAAGAAAAAAAAAGAAGACAGTGAAAAAATGGAAAGTAAAAAAGTTAACAGGAAAAGAGAATAAAGAGTTGGAAAATGGATTTCTTTAAATGAGCTAGATAAAGTATTAGGACAAGTAAATATAGATCTGGCTGCAGGCCCAGTTGGAATAGGCTATGAAATATATAAAAAATAAAGGGATTGGCAAAAAATATTTTTAAAGATTTTGAATAAAAGGTGAAATGAAGATTTTATGTACAAAGAATTATGTAGTGGAATACTTAAATTCATATGGATGAAGGAAGATAAAAGACAGTTAAAAAACTGGAGACTGATAGTATTGAATAATAATGATTATAAGATCTTTATGAAAATAATACAAAAGAGATTTGAAAATAAAATGGAAACTATTATGAAAGATAGCATATATAGTATAAAGGGGAAGAGTGGTCAAGAATTATTAATGATAGAGAAATTGTGAATGAAATTACGAACAGAAAAGAAGAAATAAAAATCATGATATGAGACCTTAATAAGGCATTTGACACAATTGGACATTAAAGCTTATGAGATAATGAAAGACTATAATATCAGTGAGAAAGTTAGGAAATTATATATGTCAGCATAACGTAATAATAAAGTAAAATACTTGCTAATGAATGGTTAAGCCAAGCGGTACATATGAAGAGTGATATAATACAGGGATATGCAATGAGTTGTATATTCTTTTGCATAGTTATGAATGTGATAGCATGTGAAATAAATTACAAAATGCAGGAGGCATGGTATATAACACCAGAAGGGTTAAGAATTCCAGTTCTGTTAATGTGCAGATGACATTATAATAATTTGTAAAAAACAATTGGATAAAAGAAGCAATAATTTGCACACAGGTGTGTCTGGAGATGATAGGGATGGCAGAGAAAAGTTAAGGTTTAGGTGATATAGTAAAGATTGTGGGGTATATATTTTACAGAGAATAAAAATTCTTGTTAAGTATAAAATGTGGGAATAAAGATGTAAGTAGAACTCAATGGGAAAAAAAACAATAGAAAAAATAAAACAAACCTGTCTTTTATAGAGAACATATAAATTAGCATTCAGAAAAAAAACATTTATTTCAGAAATTCAATACTGATAGGAAAATATCATATTTAGAAAGTGTATTTATGCTGCCAATTGTATTTGAAAAGGAATTATTGCAGATTTCTTTTTCCATTTATATGGGGTTCCAGATTAAACCCAGTAGAAAGAGGTGTTTTCTATGTAAATAAAGAAGGAGAAAGTTTATGGTTAATTAACCCAGATGTATATGCCACTTCATTAAATTTGTACAAAGTGTTAAAGTGGAATAATGAAGAAGATGAGAGATTAGTAATAAATTTGTATAAATATGATACATTTTGGGTCATGGTAAAACAGAGTAAAAGGGAAAAAGAGTGTATAAATGAGGTAATAAAATATTACCAAGACAAAATATTTTTATGAAAAATAAGAACTGATGATATAGAAAAAGATAGTAAAGAATGGTACAATAATGTAATAATAAAACATTACTATAAAACCATGGGGAAATCCATCAGGTGCAAAAAAAATAATAAAAAAAAGTAAAGCTATAAAAATAACAAACAAATGGTGCAATCAGAAAGTAAAATGTCAATTTTTTTGTGGAAAGTAGTAATGGATTCATTGCCAGTAAAAGGAAATGTGCCACATAAGAAGAAAATGATAGAATATGTTTAGATTGTCAAGAAGTAGAAAATACAGAACACGTGTTTTTGAAATATAAAAGAGTAAAACCTTTATGGGGAAACTATGTAAAGAAGATTTTTTTGAAAATATAAAAGAAGTGGATAAAATAAACATGGGTATGATTAAATACAGATATTATAAGAATATAAATAAAGAATATATTAAAATAATAGATAACAGGTATGTTATATTGGTTATATAGAATGAAAAAATAAATGAAGTTATGTTTAATGGTAAATGGATTTTGGCAACAATAATAAGTAAAATCAGACGATGGTTATGGAAAAAGGAGTGGGGGTCTGACAGGGACGAAAATTTAGTATGATTGTGTAAACAGACTTGTGTGTATGTATATATCTATATATATATATATATATATATATATATATATATATATATATATATATATATAGGTCTACCTGAAAACACCGAATGTTAACAACGCCGACAACGAGATAACCGACACCAGAAGATCGACAACGGAGATGACCGACGATTGAAAATCCCGACGCTAAGAACACCGACATGTTAAGGTAAGTGTGTGATAGTGACGGATGTTAGGGTCAGGGTGCGGGTAAGGTAAGTGTGTGATAGTGACAGACTTTAAGGTTAGGGGTAGGTTAAGTGAGTTAGGGTTAGGGTGCAGGTTAGGTGAGTGTGCGATAGTGACGGACCTTAGGGTTATGGTTTGGGTTAAGGCTAGTGCATAGATAGTTGTGTATGTAAGGTTTAGTGTAGGTTTGTAAGGTTTTTGGTGTGCTTGTGTTGTGTGTGTGTTTTACAGAAAAGGTATTTGTTTTGTTTTGTTGATTGTCGGGATTGTGGTTTGTTGGGCATGTGATGTTTCATGTTTTTGAACTTTCGGTTTTGTGGTGTGGGTTATCTCGTTGTTGGTGTTTTTGCATGTCGGTGTTTTCAGGTAGACCCATCCATACATATATATATTTATAAATATATATATATATATATATATATATATATATATATATATATATATATATATATGTATATATAGAGAGAGAGAGAGATTTGTACATTTGTAAATATTTGTAAATATGGAAATATTTTGTAAATAAGAGTCATTTGTTTATAAATAAATGACCTCTACTCTTTTTGATAGGTGCCATGGGATCTTTTGCATCCACCTGACCTGCTGCCAACTCGAGCAAATGGGACTTCAGTTTAACATCTCATCCAAAGGATAGCATCACTCATGCTAGCATAATTAATAAACTAAATGTGTTACTAAGTAGACCCTATTTGATAAGATGAATAACTGGGTAAAAGTCCAGGTGGCAGTAGTAGTGTCAGAGAACATGAATTTCACCAGTGGTGTCCCACAGGACTTAATGCTTGGACTGCTTTTGTTTGAGATTTACTTCTCTGACCTTCAGACTAAAACCAAAACCTAAAGGAGTTATTATCAAATTTCACTATAACACAGATGCCCTTTACAGCAGGTACTTACACTTATACATTCTTGCAGTATGGAAAAGGGCCTTAAATTAAATGCTAAAAATGTAACATTGTTGCATTTGGCATACAGACCATTCTGAGCATATAACATTGGCTATATTCCACTTCAAAAAGTAAAATGTAGTTAAGAGACCTGTGAACATGAATCGCCACGTAGTAAGAGTTGCCGGGAAAGCCTTCTACTTGGTGCAGCTGATTGCTGAGGAAATATCAAACATATCTAAAGATGCTATTGTCCCCTCGTATTCAGCATTTACCAGACCAATATATAACAAAATGCCCCTGTTTGGGATGTACATCACCCTTCATATGAAACAGTTGGAAAGACCCCAGAGGCTCCTAATGAAGGAAATCACAGGCTTAAAATCTCTAAGCTACCAGAAAAGACTAGAAGCATTGTCCCTCTTTGCTATGTCTTACATGCTGTGCAGTGGAGACCTGTGCACTGCCTTACAAGAAATAAAGGAGCCAGCAGCTCAAGATCTCTTGTTACTTCACAAATCAGACTGGCCAGAACAAGGGCTCTAAACCTGCTTCAGCAGATCAATAAAACAAGGTGGATACACAGATTCATTGCTTAGCATCTCTCTCTCTCTCTACCTCTCTCACCTCTGGAATAGAATCCCCTTGCAGACAAAGCAGTGCAATGCATTATCTTCATTTAAATGAGACCTGGATAATCAGATGGACATTTATAAATTCACCCTGGGCTTGACTGGCCTTGTTCTCCTTGTGTGGGGAGGTATAGTCTAGGGTGGGAACTGGCAAGGCATAATGGTCACAAGTTGCCTTGAACTTCCTATAATTCCTATGACAATTTTCCATTATTTCTACTTCACCCATCAATTTATTTAAACCCTTATCTTCTCTTATGATTTTTCAGCATCTCCTTCTTTGCTCATATAAATTCATGATCAGTAAAATATCCTGCCTTTTTACCATCCTGAACTTCTTTCAAGCCTTCAAGCAATAATACATATTGTAATTCTGTTAAAATCTTTCCTATTACAGATGTATGTTGTTTTTATTGACTCACTCCCTACCTCACAAACCTCATAATTTCCCCTGTATGTTTTAACATTCTGTACTGTCTTCATTGGCCATTTTCATAAAGTACAATTCAAATATCCCTCTACAACATTATCCATATTACCGATCATAATTATTCTCATTTTTCCAAGCACCTTTGTTCATTCTCCTGCTATTGTGTATGCATATATGACGGTCCTCACCCTTACTGCTCTAAATTCTGAAGCTTATATCACTAATTAATATTATTCCCTGGATTAACCCTATCACATCCAACACTTGTATATGTTTTTTTTAATCATAATCACAATAGGTTTCCTACTGAAAAGCCCAAATTATATGCTTAGGTCACAGAATTGTTAATTGCTCTATGGCATTTTCTAAAAACTTATGCTTCTATAATCTAGACATATTAAATCTTAGTCTGCTCCCTGACACCATTTATAAATCATTAACCATCTAACCTTATTCTTAATTTTATTCACATTCAGAGATATATATATAAAAATGTCAATATTACTCATTTCCTTTTTCTGCAGTTTTCTTTACCCCATTTGTAATTTCCTGTTTCAAATTGTAGTAATGTCTTCTTCATGTACTAGTGACTATGTTTGTTTCTCACTGTTGTTTAGAATACCATACTGATTTTCTGTGTGAACATTAAACATACTTCCCCTTTTGTTTTATTTATTTTCATTATATTTGTCAGTGCAGCAGTATACATGGACTCGTGCAATTTAACAGAATCATTTGCAGCAGTGCTGCTTTCCCCTTCGTTCCCCGCACTGCCCCCTTCCACATTTAGCAGAGGGCAGTTGAACTATGACTGTTCCTCTTCACTGCATCTTCTACATGTCAGTTTACAAGTTCTGCTTGTATATTCATATTGTCCACATTGAAGGCATCTTTGTTTTGCATAGTCTTGTATTAAATGTGACTCTTCCCTCAAAAAAAAAAAAAAAAAGTCTTTAGTTGTCCCTAGTACCTCACTCTGCCCGTTCCATTTATCATGGCCACACTTGCTAAATGAATTGCTTTGATTAACAATGTGGCACACACATTGTGGAAAGCAATTTATAAACAGCTGAAGGATTTTATTTGGGAGGGGAAGAGGGCAAGAGTCAAATGGGATAAGTTTATCTTTCCAGTAGGACAAGGTGCTTTGGGATTATCTGATTTGAAGGGTATTTCAGAGCTACACAGTTAAGGCTCCTGTACATAACACAAGCAGAAAGCTATAAATCAAAGTGAAAAGGGATGCTGATGATGAAACAGGGAGGGGGGGGGGCTCAAGATACAAGGAGAGACTGGGATTTTGAATGCAGATCCTTAAGGAGAATGACAATAACCATACTGAATATTATATCTATAAAGTAACAGAACATATTCTAAGAACTAAGCCAATGCAGGAATGGAGAAAGGAGATTCTGCTGCTAGGGATGACAACAATTAGGGATAAAGACAATAGGCAAGAGGGGGCTGGAATTTACTGAAGAAAACTGGCAAAGGAACCAAGTTACTGGGAACAAATAATTAGAAAGGAAAAGTAATAGAATGGGAAGAGGCCAAGAATTCATTTGGACTGCAGGTTAGAGACTGCCTTCACTATCAAGGATTACTATCAGAGTATAGGCAAACAGAAAGGATTAGGGGATCCTAAGTGAAAGACCAGCACTGGTAGAGTTTTTAGTAGAATTTAGGACAAAAGCTCCTGTTAAAAAAGGGATAATTTGTAGGGCTTATAAAATATTGCATGATAACTAGGAACCAATCAAAGGAGGTTAGAAAAGGGTTGGGAAGACAGACTGGATAAGCAATTCACAAAGAAACAATGGGATGATATATGTATGGTTCCCAAATATGCAACAAAGTCTGGATGAATTAGTATCTTTGCTGTGTTTGCATAGGCATTTTTATGCCCCAAGCAGACTCTAAAGAATTTTTCCTCAGGTAGATTGCAAATGTTAGAGGTACGATGGGGAAGAAAGAGGTAACTGGAAACATATTTTTTTGGGAGTGTAATGAGTTGGCAGACTGTAAAAAATCTATGCAGACTACTCTGTCTGAAATATTGGGTGAGCAAACTGGTATAACTAAGGAAATGATTTTTTGAGCTGTGATACAGAATCACAACTGCCTAGACCAGGGCCAGCCTTAGGTCAGCTGGTGCCCTAGGCAAAAGGGCTCCATATTGCCCCCCCCCCCCACACACACACACACACACATCAGCTGGTGCCTCCATCTGGTCTATCTACACCATCCAGATTACTTTTTTTCTTCATTTTTCTCACAGGTTGTCTTACACTTCAGTTTTTCCTGTTTTCAGTCAACACATTTTTAAAGAAACCATTTCTTTACTACAAAAAAATAAGCAAATAAATAATGAAAAAGAGCCCCTGCAAAAGCAATGCCCTAGGTGGCCACTTAGTTGGCCTGTACCTGAGGCCGTCTATGGCCTAGACATAAGAAGGCCTTGCTGAGTTTAATTCTGGTGTCTGCCAAAAATAAAATAATTGCTAGAAAATGCAAATCAAAGTCTAAACTAACTGTACTAGAAGTAGTGAATATAGTAACAGACATAAAAGAACTAGAAGTGGGATCTTTAGAAAAAGGTGAGAGCAAATTACATAGAAAAAAGTGAAAAATGTGGAAGCAATACATACAGAATAATGCTTTGGAGGAGGAAGGTTTAAGGGAAGGCAGGAGTTGAATGAGTTAGTGTAATGTTTGACTGACAATGATTGTAGAAGATTATATGTGATGCATAATGTTTACAACCAAAAATATGTCAATATGAGTTGTTTTAATTCATATAAATGTATGACTGCCTATAGCATAAGTGATAATTCTATAAAGAGGTTTCCTGTTTAAAAAAATGCAGCACACACCTCACAGGCACCATTTGAAATCTTCCTTTCATCTTTTTTAATCAATTACAAGATGGCAATATTCAGAAAAAAAGCATTCTAACTCATATTCAGAACTGTCTGTATTTTAGAAATCTCTCTGGCTGCTGGCCACCATTGCTGCATATGATGTATGCAGCAATACCTTCAACTCACATGTCTGCCTCTCTCTCTCTCTCTCATCTCACTGCATCTCTGCTTCCTGGTTTATCACTGCTTTACTACTTGCCACCAAATAATCCACTTTCATATATCTATTCAATCCAAATTCCAGTATCTCGCCAGCATTACTATCCACCGCTAGAGAGTTCTCTAGTCATTGTTTAGCTTCCTCTTCTGCGGCTGTTTTAACCAGGACTTCATCCTATATTCCTCCATCTCAAACCATTGTTATTTACGTATCAGTTTGTGCAACACCATTATTTACTTCAACAACTGCTGCTTTCTCCATCTCTGCTTCCAAATTAGTAATAGTATCTACCATATTGCCCTTCTCCCTCAGCCAGCAACCCATTGGCACATTTTGGAGTAGGAAAGGAGTATTTTTTGTTACACTGGTCAAATTTTCCCTAGTCAGCATGAATACTGGCATGGATGTTAACTTGAAAAGAGGCCACTGGCCTAGTGGGATTAATCTATTCAAGAAGTGCAAGTAAAACAAAACTACCTAATTCTCTGTGCAACAACCTGCACATAGTGCTTATTAATTTTTAGTGTGTTGCATCACTTGTCCTGTTTAAGCAGACAGCATTTGGAGCCATGTGGCATGTATGCACGGTTGTGCTGATTATGCGGAATGTGTCCCCATCATATTCTGTGACACGCTGCTCATTGATGGTACTCACTGTACTTGCTGCATACTTTTGTTTGTATACAAGGATACCTGTCATTAGTTAGCCTGGGTTGTCAGTGCACATGAGAAGATGAAGTTGGTTTATCTAGACAGTTTTCATTGGAAATCTCATAATGAATATTTGAGGATGCAAAAATGACTTGTCATGGAACACCCGGGCATGGGCATTAATGCTTTTAAGACTAAGAAATATAAGATTTGTTCTTCATATTTGTTGTACTTACTGTTTCCTAAAAGATATATATTTATGAACTGGTTAATATTTTAAGGCACGGCTATTTGCCATTATGTAGCGTATGTTTACTGGGAGAAGAGAAATAGTCATGCAATCATGCAGAGATTATTTTTCTATCACTCTACTACAGGACAGTATCCAATGTGAATCTTACGGACACGGTGTTGCACCTGGCTGTTGAGGAACACAGGGATCATCTATTTTTCATGGAACAGTGCTAATGAGGAGCAGCTGTACAGAATAAGTGCAGACAACCATTTTCTGGTTGCATGGTGGTGGTAAGTTTCATACTGTCTATTTACAATGCTGCATGACTTAGCAGGACTATATGGCAGTCACATAGGTAAATACTTTCCAGTAATGCATAAAGGAGAATTTGTCCTTACTCAAGACTTTAAGTTTGTGGTAGTAAGACTATTAATAATTGTCCAGATTGTAATATACCATAGACATTTATAATTATTGCCTCATAATGAGGACAGGGTTGATCACGTTGAGCAGATAACTTCCTTATGGTCATATATGACTGCAGCAGCAACAGGGGATACAATCAGAAATGTAAGCAAGGTATGGCACAGATAAGACATTGCTTTTAGTCATGAGAAAGGTTCACATGGTGCTGTGCTTGGAAGATGGCAGCTTCCCTGACTAATTCAAGGCTATGTGAGATGTAGGCTAACTTGTCACTGAGGCCCATTGGGCTCTTATATATTGAAAGAACAAACATAATAGCTTCGTATTCACTTGTTGTATTTACTGAGCTGTAAGTAATACCTCCCAAAAAGCATCAGAGCAGACATATCTGCACAGATGTGTGCTGTTGGGAAAACCTGAATTTCATGCCTTGTTGTGACCATCACATATTGCACTTACTATATATATATATATATATATATATATATATATATATATATATATATGATACTGCATACTATGTGCATTTCAGCTTCCTAGGTGATGCATATGTTTCAGTTGTTCCATACCCTAAAATGTAAAGAGTGGTGGATTATAATATTGATGAAATGGGTGGCCATCAAGTGCCCACAGTTTTGTGGGGAGCCATGATCTGCCAACAACATAATTTAATTTTTATCTCATGCCTAAAGTGTGACCTGGGAAATAAAAATTAATTAAAAAAAGTTTCTCTATTTTCCATACAGGTACAGGAAGAAGTAGCAAACACTTTTTCTACCCCACCTCCCAGTACAGCCAGTAGTAGCAGAGGTTCCAGGCCTGGACTGAGACTGAAATTAGTCAATATTGATCAGTGCACTACCCCATTAAACAAATATAAATAAAGCATATAGGCAAGCAAGAACTTCTGATGGATTTTTATTATCTGAGTGAACAATAGACAGGTGAGGGAATGCTCTGCTGCAGATGATGCAAGTAAGTGCATTGGACAGCCTGTCTGTGAGAGAGAGACATGCACAAGTAAGAGCAGCATGCAGCCTCTGTGTGTGCGTAGTGCCCCAGTTAGGGGAAATTGTCTGGTTAAGTGACTTGCTTAGAGTAATACAATAGAGAGACAGAATCAAACCCTGTACGTATGCTACAGGAAGGAGGAGCCTTAATCCTCTACACCAAATGCTAGACCCCTGTCAACTTCTTTTTTTTTTTTGTATTGGTAAATCACTGTCAGTCAGTCTCGGTCATCATTAGAGTTTCACAATTTTTCTGATGCATAAAATACACATTAATGCAATGCCCCTTTTTCTGTTAACCTTTTAAGCGATTTAGATGTGTGAGTGTTTTGTTTAGTTTAGAAAATGTCAGTGTTTTTTCAGTAATATTTGAAACAAAAGTTGTAAATGAAATCCAAATAAAAAACAAAGACAAAAATAGTATGTACCTTTACAGGTTTGAATATAATTTATGGTATTGCTGGAGGTGGCCTGATTCATTAACCTGCACAGGGCCCCATTTGTGCACAGTCTGTCTGTGTTGACTCTAGAGTTTTTGCTGCAACAGTATAGAATCATCAGCCATTGAGGTAGGTCAGACCTGTGGTGAGTGATGTCAGTGGGGATTGCTATTTTTGATGACAGAGATTAATAGTGAGATGCAGTTGTCCGACAAGCATGCAAGACCCCCTCAAAAACAGTATGTTGCATGCAGTAATATTATATTGCTTTTAATTGTTTTGTTTCATTTATTGCACTAAAGTCATCAATAAGCCTGGATTGTGGAATATGGTCTAAATATGTTGTATTTTAGAAATATATTGCAGTACTTTCTTTACAGCCTCCAGCAACTGCAAAGAGATTGGCATTTGTAAGGCCATGTAGTATGCATTATTTAAAGTGATGATCAGAAATGTCTGATCCTCAGCATCCATTATGTAGTTATTGTTGTGTATTACAGTGATACTGTCTTCTCTACAAGATTGGATTGTAAAGGATTTCTGCATTTAGTTAAAAACTGTTACTCTGGTAGTTAATGCACAGGGCTAAGGCTCTGACTTGTTAATGAGGTGCTTCCTGTGGAATGGATGCTGCCAGGGTATGAATCGTTCCACCTTCATTTACCTATTATGTGACATTAAGTCATTTAACCAGATAGCACTTTGGAGCAATTGAAAATTTGAGCTAGGCTCCTTAATGATCTCCTGGACTGCATGCCCGGTAACTATGAACCTGATTTTGTTATTTGCCTGCCATTACCTATTGCATAGCTGATCTAGTTCAGGAAATGCTACGGCAATATTGTCAGCACAACAATTGTTTAATGCAACATAGGCAATTTATTCTTCAAGGGCTGCAGCCATTGTGTTTGTAGATGAAGGACTGAAATGCAAAGTTGTTTGCCAGCAGCAACCTCTGCATTGGGAATAGTTCATTTTAATGTGGAATTATTCTGATGACTTTTACTTCTGCAAATAATGTGTATATTGACTTAGCATGTATTACTGAGTGGTGAATATTTCTTATGCTCTCATAAATACTCTTCTTCTGAAATTGTGCTATACATGGCTAGGTGTTATGGTCAGATGTCAATGATTTTTATGCAGTAGTTTATCCAAAGCTACCAATAAAGTGCACACATGCACATGTGTGTGTGAGAGAGAATGTGTACATGTGTGTGGGGGCATTTGTGTCAGTATGGTATGTGTGCTTCTGGGTAGTCACCCTGCAGGAGGTTAAGTATTAGAAGACATTTCTCCATGAGTGTGTGTGTGTGTGTGTGTGTGTGTGTGTGTGTGTGTGTGTGTGTGTGTGTGTGTGTGTGTGTGTTGGGATGCTGTGCTACTGTGATATGTGTGCTGATTAACATAGTCAGATCTAATAGTGCAATGTTCGATTCAGAGATACGTTATTTAGCTTCTAATGAGGTGTTTCTCTGTGTGGCTTTATCTTGTCTCTGAACTGGAGATTCTGTCATTTGCACTAACTGACCAAGCTGCATTAGCCAATCAGCATGGGTAGAGAGAATCTTTCTGAACACTAGTCCTTAAAACGTACCTAATTAATTTATATATTTTACAGTGCCAAATGTTACATGTCAGATATATCAGAACTGAAACAATACAAGTTGTTTTGTCTGTTATTTAAGAATGTTGCAGCAACATATTTCATGAAATTTCTATGTACAGGGCAATCTAGCTGAACACTGAAAAATATGGCTAAAAATTATGTTTAATTTTGACTTCATGCAGTGTTGTATCTAAAAAGCTTTGAAATGGTACAATTTGCTACATTTCTGATCCACAGTGAGAATATCCCAAGAGCCTATAATACATTTGAATGTAGAATAGGAGAAAGTAAATATTGCAGAGATGAGAAAGATCTTTCAGAATTAGTCTGAACTAAGAAAATATATGCCATATAGTCACCATTTGTTTTCATGGGGGCTCAAGTTCCAGTAGAAGGTATTCGTGCTTTTCTTATTGAATTAAAGAACTGAGCCAAGGATGATGAAGCTGTGCAGTTAGATGCTTCATTAGCACAAATCAGAATCATACAGGACATTTGAAATGATCAAATGAAAGTTAGATGTCTATAAAAATAGCTTTAATGTTAAATAAAGTGGTTTATGTCTGTACATAAAAATAAAATGATGTATTTTAGCTGAAAGAGCTTACAGAGGAATTATACTTGTATAAAACTACATGCAAGGCATACAATAAAATGAATAACAATATAAATCAACAACGAGAGTCACATGAAGCTTGAAAAACCTACCACTGATATGTTCTGCATGACACATGGGTATACACATGATGAATCAGGTTTGTAAAAGTTATGCTAAGAGAAATTAATATGCAACTGAAAAGAATAATTGAATTGGAACAATATCATGAAAATGAATTTCTGGTATACTATGCAAGAATGCACTACCAAAAATTCAATAGAAACAGAATACAAAGGATTAGTCAAATCAGTTTTGCTAGCAGATCTAGGAGGCTCTTGCTCTGATACCCTCCCTGTAAGAGGAATAAAAACATATTGTTGACATTTCAAATAGTTTATTCAGTTAAGTAGGTAGATGGATTACTGTCTTTGGAGCTCAGAATGGATAATCAAATGTAATTGTTTAAAGTAAACATAGATGCAGAGTGTAATGTAATGCCTGGACAGTCACTCAAGGCACTAACTCTAAAAGAAAGCAAATTGAAATTATATGCAAGTTGCTTATATATCTGGGTCATTGTATGAAGCCATTGCATCACAGGCTGCTTACTTGTAATTAAAAGAATAAGAAATACAAGATTCAATACCAAAGAGCTGGAATGGAAGTGCCAATTATTTATTTATTTTTTTTAATGTCTGACATTCTGTAAGCTTGTTTTTTGAAAACAAATTCATAAAGTGCATATACAGAATGATGATTTGCTTCATGTGTATGAAAATGTATTTACTGGGCTGAGTGTTTGCCAGGAGTTCATCATCTACAGGTAGAGCCTTCAGTGTTACAGTAGTACATATTCCATGGAAGGTTCTAGTTGAATCTTGATTAATAGACGTGAAAAGAAGGTGAGCAAAATGCAGAAAGTGGATGTTATTAAGAAACAAATTGAGTCGTCTGACTGAATGAATAGTAAGGAAACTGTTGTGAAGCATGACAAAATTCATATATAAACAAATCCATATGAGCTTAATAAAACCTTATCAGGGAAACATTGTTCATTTCATAAAGTTGAATAAGTGGTTTCTGCTGTCGGAGATGAAAAGCACTTTTCTATATTTAGTATGCACAGACGACTAAAGCTGTGTGCTGTTAAGGAACTGCTTTATGTGCCCAAGGTACAGGTTTTGATTCCTTCCACTTCCATTTGTATACTTTGTGACTCTGAACAAGTCATCTAATCACATAATCAGACAGTCCTTTCTGGTCACCCCTGAAAGGTGACAGTTGTATTCAGTGGGCTTACCTGGTCAACAAAAAAGAACTTTGGCAAATTAAGTTTGATGATGAGAGTTATAAGCTGTCTACATGTTTTTCAATCATAGGAAGATACAGATTCCTCAGAGTTCAACTTGGTATTTCATCAGCACTTGAAGTATTTCAGAGAGCTATTGCATAGATGATCAAGGGACTTCCAGATGTTAATATAACTGCTCTTATATTGAGGTGGGTGTGAGTTACCCAGATAGCATGACAAAAGATTGATTCAGTTTCTGTTAGCTCCAGTGGTATAGTAGGACAAATCCTTAACTATGATCAGGCAACTTGAGTTTGACTAGCAGCTTGGGCACTTAGCTTTGTGCATCCTGTGTTAGATGGTGGGAAAGAGCAGGCCACATATTGTTGCAATCCTTTGGAGGTCTTGGAGAAGGCTCAACATTGCATAGGCATCCTAGCATTGGAGAGCATCCTGAGAGTGGAGTTTTGGTCAAAAAAAAAAAATGACGGTAGCCAGAGAAGGGCATCATGGGTCTCCATAATGTTGTAGGTAACATGTCCTTCACTCAGGGGGTGGAGTAAGATCATTCATGTTTCATAGTTTCATAGTTTAGTACTAGGCTATCTGCCCTGGGGCATTTGTAAGCCTAGCCATAGTGATGTGGCTTTTGCCACCCCATGAAATGGTACAAAAAATGCACAGATTTAGAATACTGTGCCTCTGACTAGTAGTGACACAGTGAAGGTCCCCTTATATAAAAGAATTAGTTTACTGTGCCCCTGTCTAGTAGTGACACAGATGTGACCCCTGGGGTAAACTTACGATCTCCCATCCACTCATCAAGATTTCTCTTGAAGAGAGTCAGTGAGCGGCTCTGCCTAACATGAACTGGGATCTTGTTCCAGAGCATGGGAAGCCTCTGGGTTATGAATCTATCCCTCCAGCATGTCCTATTCATACTTGTGCGAGGTTTAAGTCTTTAGCTCTCGTGGTTCTGATGGATTTGGATTTTTTGAGGTGGAGCATGTCCATCAGTTCCTGATTGGACATGGCCTTGTACGTCAGGCAGAGATCACCTCTGAGCAGGCGGTATGCTACTGAATAGAGCTGGAGTTTCTTTAGTCTGGCAGAATAAGACATATGTTGGAGACCCTTGATCCTCTTGGTGAGGTACTTTTGTGGTCTCTCCAGCTGTTGCAAATGTCGGGTGAGGTACATACCAAATGGGGCATTGTACTCAATCATGGGTCTGATGAGGGAGGAGTATAGGGGTACAATGACATCCTTGGATCTGGATGTGAATCCCTTCATGATAAGGTGTGCAAGGTAGAATGTTTTTCTAACCACTTTGGCAACGTGGGTGTCAAATGAGAGGTTGCTGTCGACTTGGGTCCCTAGGTCTCTCATTACTTTTTCCATACTCAGTGGGTTGCTGTCTATGTGATAATTTGTGGGTACTTTGTTTTTCCCAAAGGGGATGACTATACATTTTTTGGCATTTAGTTTAAGGCCATGACTCCGGCACCAGTTGTCCGTTTCTGTGAGGCCTTTTTGTAGGATGTATGTGCCCGCTGGTGTATCGACTATGGCGCCTAGTTTGCAGTCATCTGTGAACTTTGTCAGCCACAACCCTCCCATATTTGCTTTAACATCTGAGAAATAAATGCCGAACAAGAGGGGTCCCAGGACAGATCCCTGTGGGATGCCACTTGTGACTGGCTTTGAGTCAGACATTGCTCCAGCGATTTTAACTTTAAGGGTTCTGTCCTTTAGCCAGTTTGCAACCCATCTAGTGACATAAGGGTTTACGTTTAAGCTGTTGAGCTTATCTATGATGCCTGAGTGGGGTATTGTGTCGAAGGCCTTAGCCAAGTCCAGGTAGGCTGTATGGACTGCTTTGCCCTCATCAATGGCTCTAGTGATTGTTTTGAAAAAGTCAACCAGGTTCAAAAGGCAGGATCTGCCCTTTACAAAGCCGAACTGGGTGGGGTCAAGTGTCTGTAGGTCCCCAATGTCTCTGTTTATGAATTCCATAATGATTCTTTCCATGGCTTTGCAGACCAGGCTGGTTAAGCTTATGGGGCGGTAGTTCCCAGGGTCTGTAGAGGTACCCCATTTGTGGAGTGGGACCACTGTTGCTGTACGCCAGTGTTCAGGTACATATCCTGTAGTAAGGCTAAGGTTAAATAGCATTTTTATGTGCGGGTTTAGCTCCTCTTGGAGTTCACGTAGCACGCAACCCGGGATACCGTCAGGTCCCATTGATGCTGTGTTTTTAGCTTTGTTGAGGGAGGTTCTCACTTGGACATCTGAGATGACAGGGAGATTACATTCTGCTGGGATAAGTATTTCTTCTTTTGGGGGTGAGGGAGGGGAGAAATTTGCACTGAACCTGTCAGCCAGAATGTTGGCAATATCTGTGGGTTCAGTGTATTTTTTGTTGTTGTGAACTAACTCTGAGCATATCTGAGGGTTTCCATGAGGTTTCTAACATAGCTGAAGAAGGCTTTGTGGTTATCTTTAGTGTCCTTAGCGATTTTTCTCTCAAAGTTGGCCTTGGAAGTTTTTAGGAGAGAACGTAGTTTTCTGCTAGTGTTGATCAGAGATGTCTTCCCTTTATGGGATTTTGCTCTGTCGTGCAGTAGCTTCCTTCTTTTGTTATACAATTTGTTAATGGCTGAGGTCCACCAGACAGGACGCTTGCCTTTGGTGGAGAGGGACTTGGATTTATTTGGGATTGCATGATCCATGCATTCTTGGAGATGTCTATAGAAAGCATTTGTGAAGGATTCGGCATTGTGGGACGTGGTATCCACTGGCCCAGTGGGCTTAAAGGATGCCATCTCAGTCTTAAGAAGAGTGAAGTCTGCTTTTGAGAAGTTTTTCACTGTGGTCTTTTGTGCTGGGGGTGGAGGTGGGATATGTATATCCATGGTGATTAGTTTGAGGTCAGATCTCACTAGTGAGGGATATACCTCCGGTGTGGAGCATTTTGTCCCCATGTTTGTGATGATCAGGTCTAGTATATTATCTCCCCTAGTGGGAGAGGTGACTAGTTGTTCCAGTGCATTTGAATTAATGAATTCCAGGAACCTTTGGGCTAGGGTGTTAGGGCTAGAATAATGTACCCAATCTATGTTTGGGTAGTTGAAGTCTCCCAGTATGATGGTATTTTGTGATACATTCATATCCTCCAATGTCTTCAGGAAGGCTGAGTGGGGTTCCTGAGATTGGGAGGGTGGTCTGTAACATGCTACCAGTTTTGCCTATGGTTAGTTGCACCTGTATGGTCTCCGATGCTTCATGTGTTGCTACTAACCTGGAGGTGTGGGTGTCCTTGATGAATATGGACACTCCCCCTCCCTTTGTGGTTCGGCCTGGGTTTTGGGGCCGAAAAGCATGATACGAGGTATAGCCTGGTAGCGCTGGGGTGCTCTCAGGAGCCTTGAACCAGGTTTCAGTTACTGCACAGACGTCGATGTTCTCCATACTGAGGAGTGCATCGAGAGCCTTCATCTTGAGATTTAGACTTCTGGCGTTGAGCAGCATTACCCTTAGTTTTTTTTCCATTTTTG
The DNA here is from genome assembly GCF_019279795.1 of Protopterus annectens. Classification (NCBI taxonomy): domain Eukaryota; kingdom Metazoa; phylum Chordata; order Ceratodontiformes; family Protopteridae; genus Protopterus; species Protopterus annectens. The sequence goes on along the minus strand of NC_056728.1, from coordinate 1,830,758,099 downwards.
TTTTCTAAGGAGGTGGGTTTGTCTTTTGAGCCTTGCCTAAAAAAGGCACTATGGGGGTGGCAAGAGCCTTAGCCAATATCCGGAAGCCCAGTGGTGACAGGTGCAAGCCGTCCCTTGTGTACTCATGGCTGAAGTTCAGACAAGTATCCTTTTTATAACTGCCTGAATGATGATCCCTCTGGATGGCTCTCATCTCTATGGTTCTGGAGACTCCCAACCATGGAGGAATAAATGGCTTGAAGTGCATTTGGGGAAGTTCAGTGTTCAGCAGTTATCTGGTCAAAATATATAGTAAAGAAACTGATTTAGTTACTGAAAAGACTGAGATAGTACAATCTCAAGTTGAATATGAGTAAATATAACACCAGAGTTGACAAACTTATTTATTTTGACCATATGAACAACATATGCAATGTAAGGAAATAGAAAGAGACGAGTTTTCAGTTGCTAACTCAGTTACTGATAAATGCTTCCACAATAAATACATTAATGTGAATAAGCCATTTTCAAGTAGAGATATATGTGTGCTCCAGAATGGAATTGTTGCAGTGATTCCACAAGCAGATAAACAAGTTACCTGTTGGTGAAGGACCTTAAATTGATTGCTGGAAAAATATGCTCAGATAGAGAAAGAGATGCTAGCCATATCATATGTTGTAAGAAGTTTCATGAATATAATTATGAGAAATAAATGCTAGTGGAAAGAGAATGTGAATAAATGTGGAGCATATTCAAAAAGCTGTTGCAAAACAACACCGACCAGGATGCAATGAATGTTATTGGATTTGCAGAAAATGACATGAAAGTAAGTTATAAGCCAAGAAAAGAGGCATATAAAGCAGATATACTGAGTGATTCATACTTGTCACAGAAACAGGAAGATCTTGTTGGTGATAATATGCAAGTTAAGTATGTAATACCACAGTTTCCCTTGACTGACAATATCTACTAAGAATAAACTAAAGGTAAAGATACTATGAAAGAGGTTAAGATGCATACATAGAGGGCTATAATCCTAAGATATTATATAGTAGACATAGTTGTATCAGGTACTTGTCTGCAGTATGGTGATCACGAAATACTCAGGGCAGCTATGTATCAGCATCTTGTATTTAGTCCCAGCAAAGCAGAATCAAACGGTTAAGTTGACAGAATACTACAGACTAAGAATTAAATGTAAAGAAGTTGCCAAGCATTAAAGTTACTCTACAAAGGCTGCCAAAGTATTATGTGATTATAGAAATTCTATACTGCAAGATATTGGCCTATTATCTGTTTGTTACTTATATGTCATAGACTAAAAGTGAAAATTCCTATGATAGCTATCTTGCTAAATCCTGTAAACAGGGCTCAGGCACAAGAGTGACTAAAACAGAATTAGTGAATATGGAGATACTAGAATGATAAAATGATTGACTTCCTTCTGACTTGAAGGGAGGTGGTAGGTGAGAACTTATGAAGGATAGAATTCAGTATAGTTTCAGTGTGTGTGTGTGTGTGTGTGGGGGGGGGGGTAAGCAATTATTTTGAAGGAATGTATGAGTTAAAGAAGTTTTGTCACAGATGCTGATAGTATGTAAAAAAAATCTCTAATGAACTATCCTAAGAGGTGACCCAGAAGACAATTCCTGATGAGGTTGCAAGAGCAGAACATCTATATGAATTGTCAAAGAGTCACCTGAAGCCTGAATAAGAGATCATGAAGACATCACGCAGAAGAAGAACTAACACTCCCAAAGATTCTAGATTTGGAATGTTACTTAGAAAGCTACTTGATACACTGACAATTCATGAACTGTGATGTTAACTGAAAAATTAGTACTGAAATGTCTTATTAAATGATATACTAAGCTCTGCTGACGTATTTGTTAATAACAGTTTAGGTAATAAGCAATAATAATATAACATTTGAATACTGCTAAATGAAGATCAGAATTAGAGAACAGTGCAAGAATGCATATGGAATTCAGTAATGTTTAATGAGTAAATACAGATGTATTTTTAGGTATATTAGCAACTGTCTACCTCACAAGAAAGGAATATTCTTCTGCTTTTTAAAAAGGGTCTGTAACAATATATGTGTGTGTGTGTGTGTGTGTGTGTGTGTGTGTGTGTGTGTGTGTGTGTGTGTGTATATATATATATATATATATATATATATATTAAATAACTGACAATCTGCGAGACTAAGAAGATAAGCTATAATAAAATAACTTAAAACACCCTGACCACGAGAAGCCAACCACTAACTATAAAACAAAAAAATAAAACACGTAGGATGAACTTTTAGTTATGTACTTACCATAACTTTGGATGTATGGGATCCATCTCGCCAACATTCATAACTGATGGGTTTGGAGCCGATCCGTCAGCTCTGACTTGGCCACTATATACTAGAATGAAGTCTCTCATTGGCTGGGCTTCCCCTTATCCCAGAATGCACCACGCCTGCTTCCCCAGATCTTGTTTGTTCGCTTTCATACATTCATACAGGTACAGAAAACACATACCAATAACTGTAACCAACTAGAGCCCTACCAGAGGAGAGCTCAGCAAGAGCAATATTTCCTCCAAATCCAAAAGGGAGGGGGAAGGAGGGTGGGTATGTATGAATGTAGGCGAGATGGATCCCATACATCCGAAGTTATGGTAAGTACATAACTAAAAGATGTAATGGGATCCTATCTCGCCTACATTCATAACTGATGGGACAGCGTCCCTAGCACCTAAATCCCGGGTGGCTCATTGGAACACACTCCTGAGAACTGTGGAACCAAATGAAGCTCTGCCTCGGGAAGCCACATCAACCTTGTAATGAGAAATGAAGCTGTGCGGAGAAAACCAAGTAGCAGCCGCACAAATATCATCTATTGAAACTTTGGAGTGAAAAGCTACAGAGGTGGCCATAGCCCTGGTAGAATGAGCTTTAAGTGGGAAAGGTAACTCTCTGCCTGACTGGGAATAAATGAAAGAGATGCAATCCTTAATCCATTTGGCTATGGTAGTTTTGGCAACTGGTAGACCTAACCTATTCTCCGCAAAGGACACAAACAGTTGGTTAGATTTTCGTGTCTGACTGGTCCTATCTAAGTAAAAACGCAGTTGCCTGTGAACATCCAACTGGTGGAAGGTATATTCTGCTCTGTTAGAAAAGTTTGGAAAGAAAACGGGGAGCTCCAATGATTGCTGAATACACAAAGGGGATGATACCTTAGGCAAAAAGGAAGGATTCAATCTGAGGGAAACTCTGTCTTTATGAAAAATCAAATAAGGAGGAGTAGAACAGAGAGCCTGAAGCTCTGAAACCCGCTTAGCAGAAGTTATTGCCACTAGAAAGGTGGTTTTCCACGACAGAAATTTTATATGACAAGTGGCTGCCAGCTCAAAGGGACAGGCAGTCAAGGAGGCCAGAACCAAATTTAAGTCCCAAGGGGGCACAGGATGAGCCATAGGAGGCCTGAGGAGCCAGGCTCCCTTAAGAAAGGACTTGCAAAGTCTGTTAGCCATTAAGGAAGGCTCTATGGAAACATGAAAATTAGATATAGCCGCCAGTTGAACTTTAATTGTGGAGACTGAAGAGCCTGAATGAAACAATGAAGCTAGAAATTCCAAGACCTGCGGAACTGGGGCCATAAGAGGATCAATGCCTTGCTGCTGGGCCCAAAAAGCAAACCTTTTCCATTTGCTGGAATAAAGCTTAACGGTGGACGGCTTGTGGGAAGAGGACAAAATGTACATCACTTCTGGAGAAAGAGAGTTATCTCTAACTAAGGATGGAAGTGGAGTAACCAAGCAGCCAGTCGCAATGACCGAAGGGACGGATGAGAGTGTCCCGACTGATGAGACAACAGGTCCGGCTCTGGGTGCAGAATCCAAGGGTCCAGTACCGCATACTTCTGAAGAAATGGGAACCAAACCTGACGGGGCAAATGTGGGGTGACTAGAATCATGTGGCTCCCTACATGAAGAGCCTTCTGAATCACCCTCGGAAGAAGGGGGATCGGGGGGAAGGCATAAAGGAGACTGGGGGGCCAATTGTGGGCTAGAGCATCCCTTGGAGACTGCCCCCGGGATGGAGTCAGAGTGAAGAACTCTCTGCACTTCACATTGTTGGGGCTGGCGAACAAGTCGCAACAAGGGAGACCCCATTTGGCGAAGATTTGCGCAGCCACTCTGTTGTTGAGGGACCACTCGTGGGGCAACAGGAGAGTCCTGCTGAGCCTGTCTGCAATCACATTGGCTTTCCCCGGAATGTGCGTGGCTACTAAGAAACGTTGAGTAGCTATGGCCCAACGCCATACTCTCATGGCCTCTCTGCAAAGGGGGTAGGACCTGGTTCTGCCCTTCTTGTTTATGTGCCAAACTACCGACATGTTGTCGGATAGAATCGCAATAGTACCTTGGGGGAGAGCCTGATGAAGTGCTTGCAAAACCAGAAGCACCGCTCTCATTTCCAGGATATTGATGTGAAGGTGCGCTTTGCAATCCTGCCAAGTGCCTTGGACAGACCTGTCCAGATAATGACCCCCCCACCCTATTTGGGAGGCGTCCATGGTCACTGTGGCAACAGGGGGCTGAAGGGCGAAAGGATGCCCCCGGTCCAGGTTGGACCGACGTAGCCACCAACGGAGGTCCTGACGACAACTGTCCGTAATCAGAACCAGGTGGTTCAGGGGAAGTTCTTGGTACGACCATTGAACCGACAATAGCCTTTGCAGCACCCGCATGTGCAGCCTGGCTAACGGTACTAAGAGGATAGTTGCAGCCATCGTGCCCAATAACTGAAGAATCTGTCTGGCAGGAACTCGAGATTTGGGTAACAAATTTAGAATCTGTGATTGTAGAACCTGAATTCTTTCTGATGGCAAAAATGCCCGCATCCTTTTTGTGTCTAACTCTGCGCCTATAAAGGTGATACGCTGAGATGGCCGCAGCACAGATTTTTCCCAAATGAAAGTGATTCCCAGCGAGAGACCCAAAGTTACTGTGGCCATCAGCGCTCGAATCAGTAGATGCTCGGAGGTGGCAGTGAGGAGCCAGTCGTCGAGATAGGGAAACACTTGGAATCCTAGACTTCTCAGGTGAGCTGTCACCACTGCCAGACACTTGGTAAACACCCTGGGGGCTGTGGTGAGACCAAAGGGCAGTGCACGAAACTGGAAATGACTGGTTCCTAGGCGGAAGCATAAATGACTCCTGGACTCTTGATGTATCAAAATGTGATAGTAAGCGTCCTTGAGGTCTATAGAGCACATCCAGACATCCTTCTCCAATAACGGGAGAATGGACTGAAGGGTGACCATCCGGAACTTGGACTACTTTACAAAAAGATTTAATGAGCTTATGTCCAAAATGGGCCTTACGTCCCCTGTCTTTTTTGGCACCAAAAATAGTCTTGAGTAAGTTCCTGATCCGATCTGGTCAGTGGGGACGGGCTGGATGACCCCTTTGCTTAGCAGCTTTGAAACGTCTACGGCTGCTAGATCCCGTTGACTGGGTGGCACATCCGGGATTCTCCTTGTAGGAGGAGGGGGCTTGAAAAAGGGGGTGAGGTAGCCTCTGGTTACAATGCGAAGCACCCACCGATCCTTGGTTATAGATTCCCAAGCCTGTGGGTGTTTCGCAAAATGACCCCCGACTGCCTCCGGAGAAGCACAGCTGGGCCACATCCTAGGGATGTTGAGGGTAGGAGGAACCACGAAAGGAATCGCGGTCTCCAGAGTTACGGGGGCCTCTGCCACCTCTAGGGTGGCGTCTTCCTGAATCCCCCCCCCCCTGCCTCTGGAGGGGGGGATCACTCGGTGGAGTAGAGAAGAACTTTTGGGATTTTCTGAACCACATTTTCCCTCCTCTCTGGGCCTTGGGGTAAGGTCTAGAGGGAGCGGAAAAATGGGCCCCAACGGCAGTCAAGGTCTTGCCCTCCTGCTCACACCGAGTAAGTGTGTCCTTCACCTTGGGCCCAAACAAAGAAGACCCATCAAAGGGGGCATCGGCGAAGGAAGACTTAAAGGCCTCCGCGAGTGGACACAAGCGTAACCAGGCTTGTCTCCTAAGAGCCACTCCTGTGCCCGCTGCTCTACTTGCCCCTTCGGCTGCATAGGAAATGAGCCTCATGGACGAGTTGACAATAGAAGATAGGGTAGTCATCTGGGCGCCTACGGTCTGGGCTAATGCCTCAGGAAGATTACCCACAAGAGACTCTCCTAACTCCTTGAGGAGGTCCCTTTGGAGCCTTGCAAAATGACAGAGATAGTTCAGCGACCGCAGGGTAAAGGTCGCTGAAGAAAGGGTACGCTTCCCGTACCTATCCATGCTCCTAGAATCCTTATTGGGAGGATGAATAGATGTTGAAGCCTCTGCCATGTCCTGCTGAGTGGCAGATGCCACCACCATAGCATCAACTGCAACACCCTTAGTGAGGAATTCCTTCTGGGGAGGGGCTGAAAGAAACTTATTAGGTCTGGCAGGCACCGGTTCCACTGTATCAGGATGTTCCCACACCCTCCGAGAGATTAGATCTAATAACTCGTCGAAGGGTGGAGACACCCAGGAGGAGGAGGGCTGGGCCCCGAAGGCCTTGAGGAAAACTGACTCCTCAGCGGTAGGGGCTTTGAATTGCCAATCGCCTCTCTGTCTCAAGATCTCAAGGATATCCAAGAAGGAGACATCATCTGAGGACGATTTTTGGGACCCCTCCGCATCATCGAGGTCAGTATCTGAAGTGATGGACTCATCTTGGGAATCAATGTGCTTCCTCCTGCACAGTTTCTTCCTTGGGGTTTCATCCGAAGCAGATTCAGAAGGACCCCCCGAAAGAAGGGCACCCTCTAAGGGGGTATCCACAGGCCCCGGGGCCCCACTGTCATGGGAAAGAATGTCTCCAGAGGCACCAGTACCCAAAACTTGGGACGGTGAGGTAGAAACCTGCTGAACCGGCAAGGTCATGGCCAGCACACTCCTCATGGCCTCAAAAGCAGGACCTCCAGACTCTGCAGAGGGCACTTGCTGAGAGACCACGGCAGTACCGGGAATACCTGCAGCCGATGCTCCGAGGGGAAGACTGGGCATCGAAGAGGCGAGCTCCACAGTGTTACCCTCGGCCCCCGCCGAGGAAGACCCGGTACCAAACCCTGACACCGAGGACAGGGTAGGATTGAAGGTCGGAGCAGAGAAACTCCGAGGGGGTCCCTGCTCCGACTGGACGATTCCGCTGCGTTCTACCAGCACCAACTCCAACGGCTCCAAGGGGGTCGGAGGAGAAATCAAATGCATGGAATGGGGAATCGGCTCCGGAGCCGAGTGGGCTGGAGCAGAGATCATTTTAGTAAAAACTGGGGTGGAACAGCCTCTGGATAACCCTATCCAAATCCGAATCCGACAACCTAGAGGATTTGGAGGAAATAGATTGGGGTCGAGAAGACTTCTGCCTCGGCTCCAATAAAACAGGGGATCGGCTCCGAAAGGGTTCCAACACTATCAGACCCGAGACCGGAACCGTTTGTAAGGGTGTCGGCGCCGACGGCGGCTCCGGGGCCAAGGGGGAAGAGTCTGAGCTGCACACCTCCAACGGCTCCGAGACCAAAGGAGCCGAAGTAGGTGATTGGCCTCTCGATGCACTAACCTGCGGCTCTGATACCAATGGAGCCGAGGGAAGAAGCACCGAAGCAGACCTTTCAGCCATCGGCTCCGAAGCCATTGGAGCTGAGGAAGAAGAAGTGGATCCATGTTTCTTAGATGTCGGATCCGACGGACTGGTCGGAGCCGACGATCTATGCTTCTTGGGTGTCGGGCCCGACGGACTGGTCGGAGCCGACGATCTCTTCTTTTTAAAAGCTGGAGATGAAGCCAACGCTTCCTCAAATGAAGGCTTAATGAGACCTCTAAGTATCAGCTTGTTTTTTCTTTCTTGTAGGACCCTAGAAGTAAAAGTGTGACAAACACTGCAAGTATCCTGTAGATGTTTAGGCCCTAAACAGTACATGCAGACAGCATGGCTGTCTGTAATAGACATTTTATAATTACATTTAGCACATTTTTTAAATCCCGATTTCTGCTCCTTAGACATAATGAACACAGTAGAAACAGGTAACTAGAATACACAGAAGCAAACTAATATATGGGCTAAAGCCCTCTAACTTAAACGGGCTTAGCCCGATACAACAGATAAAACAAGAAAATTTTTCAGTCACACAACAAGAAAATAAGCATACAATAAGGGCAAAGGCCTTCTAACTTAAACGGGCCTTGCCCAGTACACTAGAAGCTCGAAAAAAATTATAAAATTTAAACTTTCACAAAACAGACCACAAACGCTCACAAAGCTGTTAAAACAGCTGTTTGTTTAAATTCTGACAGAAACCCTAGCCAAAAAGACCAAAAAGGTCAAGAAAATACACATAGCTCCAGCCAAGTTGAGACCACGTCCAGCTTGAAAAGCGGCAAATGAGATCTGGGGAAGCAGGCGTGGTGCATTCTGGGATAAGGGGAAGCCCAGCCAATGAGAGACTTTGTTCTAGTATATAGTGGCCGAGTCGGAGCCGACGGATCGGCTCCGAACCCATCAGTTATGAATGTAGGCGAAATAAGATCCCATTACATCTAGTGTTTTAGCGCTTTCATCCATATATTGGTCTACTTGAAAAGACAGAAAGTCCACTTACCCGAAGACGAAAAGACCGAGATGACAACACCAAATCATTATTTAAATGACTCCTCACATAACCAACAATTTACTTAGAGAAAGGAAGCGCTCAGCCAACAATCTCAAGAAATCACATGGAAGCACTTCGAACTCTCACTCCCCTAACTAATTATACCTACTCCGAGATCGCAATATAATGGGGAAAAGGGCAAACTTCCAAATGTTGGCCGACTGCTTCCTTTCCCTGGGTAAATTGTCGGTTATGTGAGGAGTCATTGAAATGAAGATTCGGTGTTGTCATCTCAGTCTTTTCATCTTCGGGTAAGTGAGCTTTCAGTCTTTTCAAGTAAACCCATATATACATACATATACATATATATATATATATATATATATATATATATATATATATATATATATAGAGAGAGAGAGAGAGAGACATGGATATGGATTTTTTTTTAGATATTTGGTGTCTGCATACCCCTCACTTCTTTGCTCAAGGAATCTGACAAAGCCAAAAATAATGTATGGGGGGGATTCAGGGACAATCTTTAAATATTACTCTACAGATGTTGTATCAGCATGCATGTTCTATGCAATAAGAAGTATGAAACTCTAATGTCTGGTGTTATAAACTGACTGTAATACTTAATGGTTTACCAGAAAATCAAAAACTGTACAAAGGACAGGGCAAAAATTTGAAGCAGAATTGGGGCATTCTGTAGAACTGGGGACAGTTTATTCAGAGTCTTGCTTGTATATTATGGTGTCTGATCTCCTTTACAGTGTTGTGCAAGCTAAAAGCAACACTTACTGAGCTTATCCATCTCTTGTCTTGCTTCTTTCAGATACTAAGACTGTCTATTCAGTGGCATCCTAGTAGCACCTCTGTAATACTGTGTATAGGGGTAGACTCTCTATATGGAAGGTGCCTCTATGTCATAGCTTAAAATCAGTGGGGATGAGGAACTGAAATGCTGTTATGCTGAAATAATGACTATGAGTTGTTGTTGTTGTCTTTCGGCTTTTCCCGGTTAGGGTTCGCCACAGCGGAACTCCGGTTCGCTAATGATTGGCAGAAGATTTTCAAGAACGCCAAGGTGCCAGCTCGACGTCCAAAATTCAATGAAGGCACGTCCATTTACGCATGTCTTTTGAATGCCTGCCCAACCGTGGGGAGGACATGCAGACTCCACACAGAAGGCACTCCCCACACTCCAGCCAAGAATCGAGCGGGAGGACCTCTTGCTGTGAGGCAACAATGCTACCACTGCACCAATGTGGATACAAAAATAATGACTATGAGTAATGTATGTAAATTATTTTGTTGGCATATCCATGGATTTTAGAGACAAAGTTGATCCTGGCCCTATGTCCATGTTTACATTTTACCTCCATTTTGAGTATTGTAGGACAGCTGTGTAGGCTTCAGTAATAAACAGCTGGTGAAGAGGCCACATGTTCTCCAAGCTGATGCCATATACAGGTTAATATGGAGTTGAATATACAGATATGAAATCACTCATCAAATAACTACACAATGACAGATTTTATCTGTTGAACTAACCTTGTGTTGTCATGTCTGTTGGGAACTTGTACTCAAAGCCTATGCAACTGTATTATTTCTGATCTAGTTTATGTTTATAGTTACAAACAGTACTACTATTTTGCTACACTGTTATGCACCATCTTCTTTCTTTCACTGACTGGTATACTCATGTATTTGACATAATGGATGTATCATCTGGCCATCCGGACAACAAAAAGAGAGGCTAAGAATGTTCTCATTTTGCAGTGGTATGCAGTTTCCCCATGCTTAACTTTCTAAATCCTACGTTAGTTCCTTGTATGGGGAATAACACCTTGTGCAACTCACAGCCATGTATGTGCTATCGACAGTGAACATTTGCAGGGCACATCCATTCACTATGACATAATTCTTTCTTTGTTTGAGCATTGTGTGTTTACCATGGAATATATCTGTGAGACACAGAATCAATGTATATGGTACAATAAGGGTAACTTCAACAAGTACGAATAATCCTTTTCCTGAAAACTCACCTTCAATAACTGATAGCATGTCAAACACATCAGTAAGTGGCATGAATTCAAATAATGCTTGCTCATTTGTTTCGGGTTTTGATTAACACAAAGTAGGCATTATCACTGCACACCACACTCAATTTTATCCGTCTCAGGAGGAATGTGCATTGGTGAAATCTGTTAACTGTTTGCCTATTTTGTGATCTCACTAGACAAATGATTTTATTAGGTAGTGCCCTGAAGATATGCCCATTGCTTTAAAGGGCCACTTATATTCCTGAGCTGAGCTACACATGAAAGGACAGTCTCAATCAAAGATTCATAGCTATTCTAAGGCCACTGAGTCTTGTGACCATTGTTATTTAGTACCCTCCTTCAGGCAGCACCAATCCAATTCAGTTAGTTAAAGATTTGTAATATATACCACATTTGACCTTTACTTTTCTTATGGTGCCCTGCATTATTGGAAATGGCAAGTATTATGAAAAATTAATTGCAGATACTGACCTTTGTGAGACTTTTGAAACTCAAGTGTCATTGTCTACACTGGAAGTTGAAACCAGTGCTACAAATATTTATCATTTTTATACTTAATATGCTTTTTTTCTCCAACAATAGGCTCCTTTCTTGAATGCTCCAGGCATAACTCTGTGTAGGACTGTAGTTGGAGCTGCTTGGAACCATTTACCTCCCTGATTACATCTTTCCTGTTCATTTTGTGGGAACCAGGCATAAAGGGGCAGTTCACATGTACTCCCATACTTTATATTGAATCTAAAGTCCAAATATCATGAAATGATTTAACAATTTTAATAAGAAATTCCAAAACTTTGTTAGAAAAAGCAACAGTAACAAAACTAGTGTTTATGACTCCTTAGCTGAAAAGCAACATCTAGCTGCAGGTTTGCAGACTTGCCAAGTTAAATAGCTTGAGGGGAGGGCTAAGAACTAAGTGTACTCAATAATAAAATGTTTACTGTTGACACTGTCTGCTAGATAAGTCCCACCTATGTTGCTGCTTTTATAACTAAGATGTTATATCCCTTTTTTATGTTAAGGGCTACTTCTATATATGTAATGTTTATTACAACCAATGTTTTGATGTAACAGCGTAATTTGTGAAAACTTCAAACCTTATAAAATTTTTCCCTCATAGGGATTCATAAGCTATCATATATTAGTTTACCTTTCAGTGTTACTTGGATCTTTTTTTAGTGGACATTTTCTACTTTTTTCCTCCTTTGCCTTAATGGGCCTTCTCAACATTCTACTGAAACTAAATAAATTAGTAAGTAAGTGATCAAGTAAGTAAATAAATAGCTAAAAATGAAAGATATTATTTGGTTCATGTAGGTTTTTATTGTTGATATGGATCATTTCTGGGTAACAATTATCATATGGAAATCTTGATTTCCTGTTTGTGGAGCTCTTGCCAATATGTTTGGTCAAAGCAGTTGACTTATATGAGAGGTGCTGTTGCAGGAACAAAGCCCCACCTGAAGACAAGCCTGTCTATCGACTTTTTTGTCTTGGAGACGAGCATGACATATACAACTGTAGTAGAAGAAACCAGTTAAAACTATAATGTTTGAAAAGCTAATTTGAAATGAGTCATCAAAGCCAAAGACAACATTTTCAGATTTGACTTCACCTAGCTACAAATCCAACAACAAAAAAAATCTATGTTTCACAAGAGCCAAAACCTGTACAACCATTGCCTCCCTCTACAGGTTAATCTGCTTCTCTACAACCACAGCTTCCCTCTACAGGTTCATCTGCTTCTCCTCTACAACCATAGCCTCCCTCTACAGGTTCATCTGCTTCTCCTGTACAACCATAGCCTCCCTCTACAGGTTCATCTGCTTCTCTACAACCACAGCCTCCCTCTACAGGTTCATCTGCTTCTCCTCTACAACTATAGACCCCCTCTGCAGGATCATCTGCTTCTCATCTACAACCATAGCCTCCCTCTACAGGTTCATCTGCTTCTCTTCTACAACCACAGCCTCCTTCTACAGGTTCATCTGCTTCTCTACAACCACAGCCTCCCTCTACAGGTTCATCTGCTTCTCCTCTACAACTATAGCCCCCCTCTGCAGGATCATCTGCTTCTCATCTACAACCATAGCCTCCCTCTACAGGTTCATCTGCTTCTCCTCTACAACCATAGCCTCCCTCTACAGGTTCATCTGCTTCTCTACAACCACAGCCTCCCTCTACAGGTTCATCTGCTTCTCCTCTACAACTATAGCCCCCCTCTGCAGGATCATCTGCTTCTCATCTACAACCATAGCCTCCCTCTACAGGTTCATCTGCTTCTCCTCTACAACCACAGCCTCCTTCTACAGGTTCATCTGCTTCTCAGAAATTTAAGGTGTTCAAAGGATTGCAACAACACTTAGTCAAAGTCTCCAATGGTTCTGTTCAGTAAATTTCAAAGCTCAATACTTTTAAGTATCAAAGTTCTTTGACAATTGGTGAGTCCTAGACCACCATCACAAACAGTTTCTCTAACTTCTCTGTGGCCATCTACTACAGATTTCCATACACCCAGGTGAGGGCAATGAAACAACTCTCTTACTCCCCTTCCCAATTTGCTTTTGTAAGGGATATGATCAGTCAGGTATATTTTCTTTAAGTATATGTCTTTACAGTTTTCTCCACTGATCTCCTTGTCATGGACACAAGTTTTGAGGTTGCCTGCATTGACCCTTTTGTACAAAAAGATACATGTTAGATGTACAACTAGCCATTTTAGCCACATTCTGAGACAACAGGTGAAAAAATGCCACCTCACCGTAATTAGTGATGATATTGAAAATAGATATTAGTAACATCAGTAAATGAAGTAAGTGGAATTTTCAGTGTACATAGTTGAGGAAACTGAATATTTGAATTTTGATATAGGTAAAAAGAAGTTCATTGTATAAATTAAAGAAGGGGATAAAGAACAACCCTGCTATGTTCTATTTTTATTGAATTATGCTTACATTTAGTGGTGCAGCGGTTAGCGTTGCCACCTCACAGCAAGAGGTTGTCCGGTTCGATCCTCGGCTGGGGTGCCTTCTGTGCAGAGTCTGCATATCCTCCCTGTGGTCGCGTGGGTTTCCTCCGGGTGCTCCGGTTTTCTCCCACATCCCAAGGACATGCTGTAGGTGGATTGGACACTAAATTGGCCCTAGGCTTGATTGTGTGCATGTGTGTGCCTTCTGTGGAAGGTTGGGCGCCGGGCTGGCAACTCTACACCATAAAACTCCACTGCCAATCATGAGCGGACAGGTGATCCACTGTGGCGACCCCTAACTGGGAAAAAGCCGAAAGAAGAAGAAGATGCTTACATTTAGTGTTCTTATTTACTATAAAGGTAGAAGGTTCTGGATAGGAACTCTGATTTTATTGATAAAGGTCCAGAATGATTATTGTCCAAGGATTATAAACAAAAACAGATAATTGACTGCATCAAAAGACTTTGAGGCATTAGTAGAGGGGTAGATTCCACTTATGAAGAAAATACATAGTTGGGGTGACCAAAGGCAAATCTGAAGACTATGTCTTTGGTCACCACAGGCACAGGTCAGCATCAGGTTTAAGGTTTACCATCCACAACTTTCAAAAACATATAATGCTTAACATGTTACATTTGACATAGTCTCGGTAAGTATTTCAGGCTGGGCATATCAGCTGTCACAGTCTTACACTGTAGCATTTACTTCAATTATAGCAAGCATAACAGCCTAAACAGCTAAGTCATTTATAATACTTAAATATTTACATAGTTTTTATTCTACCATACACAACAGATGAAGTTCATGTACTTGTTCAGTTCTGTGTATTTTATTCTCAATTGATCACTGTATCTTTTCACAAAGAAACCGTGATCTCCATGTGAGGTAGAGAATCCGAATAACTTTCTTTTACGCTAGGGATTCATTTGGGGCCATAGCTTTAGTTCCTCACATTAACATTACCGCCAGGTGCAAATGTTAATCAAACGTCTTTTAAGAATCCTGTGCTTTCCTTTTATTTTTGCTTTCAGGTCAAGTAAAAGCAAAGAGAATGTGGATATTAGCCATAGTGGCAAACAATTCTATAAAGATAAATGTAATATTTTGAAGGGAGAGATTCTATAACTAAATAAAAACTATGACAGCCTTGTTTCTACAGTGTCATCATTCAATTTTTTCATCACCTCCATCAGATTCTGTAAATCTCCTCTCTGCAAGGTCATAACAAGAAGCATGAAACAGTACATTAGTTACGCTGCATATTCTGTTTTTCTTCATATTTTTTTTTAAAAATTCAACAACAGTAAACTAAAATCCATTATTAGACACTATAATTTCTGGAATGCTATGTATACTAAAAACTTAGGCTGGTATTCATAGTCTGTTATGCAAATGTACTGAGGATATCTGCGATGTTTATGGATGAGCAGAGATGAGCTGTGATTTATAGAGGCTATATACACCAATGCATGCTGACCTCAAATGTGCTTATGCAAATGTGCAAATAGTAAGATGTAAACGAGGAGTGATGTAAATCTTTGTATGCTAATGAAGCATGATTTATACCATTTGTGATTCATAATCAGATTTTCCTGTGCTAATCACAAATGTGCTACATAAAGAGAAGCCTTGCCAAATATATATGCAGTCAGTGAAAATACTGTCACTTGCTGTAAGCTTTGCTATTTCCTTTGAATTGCTTGTTTTTGCTGGGCCAAAACCGCTTCCACCTATCTGTGTTTGCCAGATAAAGAAGGTGAAAATATAAGCTACGTATTACTCATTATAACAATGATAATCAGGAAACCCTTGGCAGGTTTAGCATGGACAGGGACATTAAAAGGGTGTTAGTGGGTATGTTTGACCCTCCATAGAGGGACTGGAGGAATGCATGGACTTCCTATCCCTGTGAACACCAAAGTGTGTGTGTGTGTATATATATATATATATATATATATATATATATATATATATATATATATATATATTTATAGCCATCACTGTATTTGCTATGGGGACCTTCCAGAGACAGCCTGAAGACAGACTGGGGATCTCACAGGCTTCTGCTTTAAGGATACTGCAGCAGTTCCTGGATGTACTCTTGACATGTGTGGATCTGTACCCCTATTTCCCAGTGTCACCTCAGGACCAAGCCAGGACTATGCATGCCTTTTATGGGCTAGTATATTTTCTTGAGGTACTTGGTGCAATAGATTGCACCCAAATTGCAATTAAGGCCCCTCCTGGTCCCCAGAGGGAGTGGTACCTCAGTAGGTAGGGCTACCATTCCGTCACTTGCCAGGTAGTGTGTGATGCATGGTCATGCATCACCAACACGTCTACCCAGCATCCTGACAGTGACCAAGTTTCCTAGATCTGCCACACTAGCTCACTCTACCACCTCTTCCTGCATGGTAGGATGCCCAGTGCTCATCTGTTTGGTAAGTGGAAGCTTTTTTTTCTTTATATTGTATTTAAGCAGTTATTCACATTAAAATGTATTACTGATTACTATGTTTGTTGTTTTGTTCCTCTCCCTTTCTCTGTCCCTCTTTTTTCAAGTGATGCTAAGTATCCACTGGAGCCATGATTCATGACACCAATGAGAAATCCAAGTGGTGCTGCAGAGGAGACCTACAATTATAGCCCTGTCTCAGACCTGTATTGTTATTGAGATGGTCTTTGGCCTCCTGAAGAGCCATTTCAGGTACCAGGATGAGTTTGGGGGTGCCTTGTTCAGTAAGACCCATCTACTACATGCAGGATATTTACTGCGTGTTGCATTCTGCATAACATGATCATATGCTCATCTGGTGGAGAAGTGATCCATGATGTCACTGCAACTCCCATTTCTGTCCCACTATGACTAACAATGACCAGGTGGCAGTGGTAGTAAAGGACCCCATGTGGCAGGCTTTTCCATGGTATGCGGCTGCACAAATATAGAAGAGTCATCTAGTCCACAACTATGGACCATGACATTCAGGTTAGTGTTTCCTTTATTGTAAAAAAAAAAAAAACATACCGTATAATTGATGTATGCAGTGATTTCTGTGGGCTTCTGTGTGGTGCATGGTCTGCTGTCACTGTTCATCTTACATTCTCTCACATCTTAAATATTTTTTATTATCTGTTAGCAAATAATACTCATGTTATTGTCATGCCTGTGTGCTCACTGACCTCTGTTCAGTGATGTTGAAAGTCATCATATAAAAATAATTCACATTTTTATCTACTTTCATGAGTAAGTTCAGCTTTAATGATTACTTAATTATACAAAAGTCAACAGTGAAATACTTCCTGAGTTAATGAATTGCATCTGCAAGGAAAATGACTTGTACTGCTTGTTTTATATTATGCCATTTATATTATGCCATCTCTTCTTAGAGTATTCTGTGGTACTGCACATAAGATTAAATGTATGCTGTCATACACAAATTCTGACTTCAGAAACACAGAAATCTATCATCATTTGTAGGGAGGGTGAAATGGCAGCAGTGTAAGTTTACGTGGCAGGATACTCATTTTAATGTGTCATTTGTTTATGATATTTTTTTCCAGAGCATTTTTGTGCATTACTACTTTTATGTTGTAGGTACCTGCCACCTATAGAAATGGTAATCCATGTAGCATTGGTTTTTGTCTACCTTTCTTTGAAGGTGTACATACTCGTATTACAGGGATGAACTGCATACATTTACAAACTTGCTCCCCCCAACCGAACCCACATTCCAGTTAAACAGACAGTTGTGTCTTTGAAGCTGATTCACAGTAGGTCAAAACCAAATGAATCAAACACATCTCCTAATTGATAGGCTAGGTGATGGTGCAAGAGGGACTACCTTGAGAACTATAAGGTGAGGCGCTGTGATGTCGTGACCTACTTGATGCAGGTGATTCTGCTGTCACTGACCTGACAGTGCAGCATGAGTATGATTGTGACCTTGAATATGAGGTTCTGCTAGATGAAAATGAATGTTGATATGGCCTGTATGAAATGTGTTGTGCTTGTTCACTTTGACTATTGACATTATTGTCCTGAGAAGCAATAGTTTTTTCATGTAATCTCCCCTCTCATGTCCAGACAGTATCTCTTCCTCTGCTCCTTGCAATACTGACTCAAGCTTGACTCTGGTATTTCCTAACTAGTATACAAATGGAGGTGGGCACTGATGCTTGGTGTACCAACATACTGCGCAGCAATGTGATCCTGGCATTATCCCTACTCTGTGTCATTTCCAAGTAGTGCTGGAAATCATCATGCATACCCTGGGTACTCTGACCATTTTCAGCTGACTCTCTTTGGCAGTGCTCTGAGCCCTAACAATGTCACAGCACATTTCCTGTTGGGCAGCCAATGCTTTACATGTTTCCTGAGGTAGATGTAAGAAATTCCTGTGCTTGGCTCCCCTTTGTAAAGGTGTCAGTGTGGACACTGTTACCACTGAATGCCTGCCATCATCCTCAAAGTGTTCCTCTGGGTTTGGAGATATGGGTGGAGAGGTACAGGGGTGTTCATCCTGTAGAGGCGTGAGTGGCATGTCAGCTTGTGCTTGACCATGTGATGCACTGTCACCTTCTACAGAGTTACTAATATATTGTGTGGTGAGAGGTCCTGCCACTAAACTTGGGGACTGCCTGCCTCTGTTCCCCGGCTGCCTCATAAATATATAACTATGTTACCAACGTCAATATCATCATCATCAGCAGCAGCAGGAGCAACAGCCATTCTTCTGCTATCATTCAGATTTATTGGAGTAGTTGAGCTGTTTGTTTCTGATACTGACCCTGTAAAAAAATATTTGAAACCCTTAATAATAATGCAATAGCATACAATAAAGTATACTTACAAGGGTCTGAGTGGGACACTTATCATGCACTTTGCTTTCATTTCCATTCTTTGCTGATGTAAAAGGTTCACTTAATAATAATTAATTTTGACATGTTTAATTGTATCATTCCTTATCAGCATCCAATTCTCTCTATATAAGTGTGTGTCACTGATTTTAAACCATCCTTCATTATCACATGAGCATTGCTGCTGCTGCAGACATTGGTGAGGTGGAGAAATGCCCACACCACCTCTAATTATTCCTGTTATACCACCTTCTGTGTCATAGTTATCCCTGTGGATGGATAGAAAGTATTCCTCATTTCAGGCTAATTGAAGAAGATTCGGACCCCCCCTCCATACAACTACACAGTTGTATGGGAAATTGCATTCTGCCTGACCTTGCATCTAGCATGTACAATTGTATCATTTGCCTTTTCCTTGCACAGTGCCAGGGCTCAATTTCTGCCACCCACTGCATTAATTTCAACAAATTCTTGACTCTAGGCTTTGTTCCTCTTTGTTGGGGTCCCCTTTACCAAAAAGAAGTTTCCATATGTCCTACGTGCCATGAGGACATGCTTTTCCTAATAGCTGAAGATATCCTTTCTCTGCTTTGATCCCTTATTTTCTATCATTACTACATGTGAAAAAAAAGGGGGGGGGGGGACCGCAGTCCGAAAGTGTGAAAATAATGTTTGGATGTAATCCGCTTTTAAAGTACAAAACACTGTTCAAGTCTAAAAAATGTACTTAACACAGACCATATAATTACATACAGAAATCTCATTATAGCCACAAACAGTACAATATATTACCTACAGTTCAATCAGGTCATGAATACAATCAGTTTAGTCAAAAGAAGCATCCTTTTCCTACCCTCTGCCATTGTCATTTACTGAGAATTTTGCCATTTTGTATTCTTCACCATGACTCCACCTGCATGTTGATATCCTTAGCACTGCAGAACCTTTCAAGTAAATTACTATATTTATACCAATGTATGCACAATCAGTAAATTATACCAGATTAATGATAATTTTCTGTCATTAGTAATCATTTCCACTGCTGCTGTCATGAAATCCAACTTCAAAATGACAAAAATCTACCAGTCAATGCTAACACAAAATGTGCATCAAACATGTAAGTTCATTAAAAATGACCATTACTTCAATCATGAAATAATGTTTTAAGTTTTCTTATGTAATAATGATATTTAAAAAAATATTTCCTTACCGTAGTAAATATGCAGTATCGTAATGTATTTGCTGCCTATCTTGGGTATTGGCGAATTAATATGGTGCTGCTTAATTAATTTACTGGTATAAATTCAGGGTCTTTACATGTGTTATATGCAGATTAGGCAAATATACAGTCATCCATATGAATTGTAGTAGTACGCAAAAGTGTTCTGAGATGTACCAGCAAATTCTGACTTTCTGCCAATCATGAACACATGGCCAAAGTAACATAAACATACATCAGGCTGACATGGACGCACTGTGGATAGCTCCGCAGTCTGCAGCACTCCACAGCTGTCCCAAGCTTGCTGCTGGATTGCACACATGGGCATAGACTAGCCAAAATCAGAATGTGATTTAAAAAAACAAAATAGAGTCATCTGAATGTCAAGTCTGTGGTGATCTGAAGTGTAATCCCTGTCATCCAACATTGTGTGTCACACCCTGGCACATTAAACAAATCAATTTATAGAAAGTTAAAAATAAGACACAGAGACATTTATTTCCACCCTCCCCCCCCAAAAAAAATTTGGATGTACTGCATGAGACATACTGGTGTTATGGTATAAAAAATAACCTTTATCAATAAACATTATCAATACAAATTATTATATATTCTGTTTTAATCAAGCATACAAGGGAAAGGTAACTGGTTTCCTTTAAAAACATATATGACAAAACAGTTTGGTTAAAACAAACTTTCCAATAATATCTATAGCTGTTGTAATGTCCCTGCCAGTAAAAAAAGGTTTGGTTAAGGTGCCGTTGTACCGCAGAGGGTGTGGTTCTAACCCTGATGAATGCATACCTGACCATACTTTCCTCATTGTTGTTGCTGTTGTGGCACTTCAAAAGATGGAAACTCCTGTGACGGTGCAAGGCCACACTCATAACTTGCCCTATAAGGAGACCATGATAATGTTCTACCTTCTTAATGATTCATATATGGATAATATTGAGATGTGCATAAGACACAATACAGTGAAAAAATTATATCTGGCAAGAGCTGGGTGAACATTTCTCATCCCAGGCAGGTATAACCCTCACTGGCTAGAAGTGCTGTCACCATTACGATGATTTGCATAAGTGTAGTGCTGACCAGTTTGCTGAGTGGGTAGGCCAAGTAGCATCGAGAAGGACAGAATTTTTTGGTAAGTAAAAAAAAAATGTTTCTTAAATGTGCAATATTAAACATTAAAACAGTTTAACAAATTTGCATAACTAGAGGTAATTTCTAAGAAAGATACCTGTACCATAAAAATTACGTGTAATGCTACTATGAAATGCAAAGGAAATCATGCGCATGTTTGTAATCATACATGCATCTTTAAAAAAGAGATGCGTACGACATATGTTAACAGATTTTAATAATAAATGCTAATGTGATATAAGTTTATTAAAATAATAATCTATAAATGTAGCTTTATAAATTATGGGTTATAAGAAGTATTTTAATGGATTTATAAATAATGAAAATAAAATTCAATTTACACATTACAAATTATTACTATTGCATAAAATGACTTAGTTACATTACATGAAGCCAGTTTTGTGTAGACCATAGAAGTATAACTGAAACATTTTCTTAACAGAGTTGCTTGTTCAAAGTTATTTCTTCCTGCATGTACAACATGGCAGAAGTCTGAGACACCACATCCTAGTTAGAGTAGACGTTGGGGTAGGGGGGGTGAGTTTCTGTGCCAAACAAATGACCTGCACAAACTTTACGCTGAAATTTTGTCTTAGTACTAAATTATTTAGCAAATCAGACACATTTGTACTGCAAAAGAAATGCAGACTTGGCTGAATTGGTACATTTCTGTGTTTGTGAATCAGTTATACCTGAATACAGTACTACAGACACAGCATAGTATTTTGAAAGCAACATTCCATGCACATTTCATACATTCATTTTTTCTTGCATGGCAGGGAACATTGGCACTGTACTGTACAAATTCATACAGCTATGCATATATAAAACAAAATAAAAAAAAACAAAAAGGAATTATTATTTAGATGTGAATACACACATGCACGCGCACACACACACACACACACACACACACATATATATATATATATATACTACAGACATATATATATATATATATATATATATATATATATATATATATATATGGTTCTACCTGACATAATCGAAACCACACACACACCGACATCACATCACCGACACCACCACATACAGTCCATAAAAAACGAAACCCACACATAACCACACGAATAAAATAACGGTTACAACACAACAAAAACCCCCCATACACTGCACACCACATATATATATATATATATAAAACACAAGACAGCACCACTCCTTAACGAATATAAAATGCTCCGAAACAAAGTAAAGAAACTCATTACTTCTGATCGTCAAAACTACTTCTCTACACTTCAAAACCAAAATAAAAACAACCCACAGAAATTCTGGAAAGGGATCTCTACTCTCCTCCACCCCAGTAAACCGGATACTCCTACCCCAGACCCAAATGCTCCAGATCATGAATTAGCCACCCAATTTAATTCTTTCTTTATTGATTCAATTTCTAAATTAACCTCCTCATTCTCCAACACCTCTCTACTATCTAATACCCCCTCATCCACCCCCACTATCTCTACTTCTATACCCTACTCCTCACCCACTAACTCCTCTACCCCTTCTTCTACACCTACTCTATCCTCATCTCCACCTCCCCAAAACTCCCCCCCTCCTGACTGCTGACTGCCCCCTCTTCTCATTAAATCCAATACCAACATCTACTATTAAGAAACTTCTTCAGAAATTGAAACCATGTACCAATGCTCCTGATAATATCCCTTCTTACTTTCTCAGTATAGCCGCTGAAACCCTTGCCTACCCCATTAGCATTTTAATTAACCGCTCTCTACAAGAATACACAGTTCCCCAAATCTGGAAACAAGCCTTTATTATACCTCTACATAAAGGTGGTAACAATAATAACATTACTAATTTCCGTCCCATAGCCATCCTGTCCCCCATTTCTAAACTCTTAGAAAAATGTGTCCAACTTCAGCTCCTTCCTCACCTCCTAGACAACCATCTTATAACTCCCACACAGCACGGTTTCAGACCTAATCATAGCACCATGACAGCCCTCCTCTCCTTCCTTGAGGTTGTAAATAAAGCCCGCGACTCTGGAAAAATTGTTTCCACCTTACTTCCTGACCTCTCCAAAGCCTTCGATACTATCTCACATAGCCTGCTCTTAAACAAACTCTCCAAACTTCACCTATCTTCCTCCTCTTTGAACTGGTTCTCTAGCTACCTATCTAACAGAAGTCAAGCTGTAAAATGGAAAAAAGCTGCCTCCTCTTTCCTTGGTACCCCTACAGGAGTTCCCCAAGGCTCCATACTGGGTCCTCTTCTCTTCAACATCTTTATAAATGACTTCCACAAATCTATCCCTTTCTCTAGCATCATCCAATATGCAGATGACTCAACTATCATCTGTTCTGCCTCTTCTATCACTACCCTACAAAAACTTACTCAAGATGCCTTCTCTTCCACAGAGCAATGGATGCTATGTAATCATCTAGCTCTCAATGCTTCCAAGACCAAACTAATGTTATTTACTCCTTCTAAAGTCATCCCTCCCGACATGGGTACCTTCTCAATTACTACTCAACACAACTCACCTCTTGAAATAGTGTCAGAAACAAAACTTCTTGGGGTCCAAATCGATAACCTACTGAAATTTAACTCCCACCTGCAAATTAACATCAAAAAAACACACCAAAAACTTGGCATGCTTTATAGACAGAACACCTACCTCACATCTGCCACTAAAATCACTCTTTCTACCTCCTTCCTAATCCCATCCCTTCTATACGGTGCCCCACTACTAACTAATCTTCAGTCCTTGTTAAAAAAACAACTTACCTCCTGCTATAACAAAATTGCAAAATTCGCCACCAGCCAAAAGTCCTCCACCCACCACTGCTTCTCCCTCCATAAGCTAAAATGGCTAGAACTTCCCAATCAACTAACTTATACTCAACTAACTCTAGCCCATAAGCTTATTCTCAACCCTTCCCTCTGTCCCTCTCTTTCCTCTGCCTTTAAAATGCACCTACCTAACAGAGTTCTAAGTCAAATAATCAAAATCTACTCGAAGTACACAAACCGACTCATCCCCCAGGCAAAAACCTTCTTTCCTTCAGCCTTGCTCGCCTCTGGAACTCCCTACCTCCACTCATCCGCACCACCTCTAACCACTCTGCCTTCAAAAAGTCTCTTCACCTTCATCTAGCATCTCAGTGGGAATGCTCTTGCTCCCACCCCACATAACTAACTCTACTTAATTCTCCCTCAATACCATATTCTACTTCTGTAGCTATGATATTTGTTCTCTAATCAGTATTATGTTACATTTATTTTATTACTAGTACGTTTCTTCTTATAGTATTAACTGTTATGACTGCTATTCTAATTTGATGAGTTCTTCATTTTTTCTGTTTACACAATATTAATAACTCTCTGTACTAAGATTGTTACTGTTAAATGTTGAAAATACCTTCTGTTATGGAGCTTTTCTCCCCAGGACTCCATTGAAAACGGGTTCTTTATGGCCCAATGGACTATCCTGGTAAACCAACGGCAATAAATAATAAAAATAAATAAATAAATATATATATATATATATATATATATATATATATATATATATATATATATATATATATATATCATTACAGTGGAGGAAGAAATAGAATAGAGTCATCAAAGACAACAAAGAAGAGAAAGGCTGGCTAAATCTTCTGGTAAGTATAACTAAGTCCAACAGAATTCTGTCTGCTAGTTTGTAATACATATAAGAAGGATGAAAAAGGATTTGAAATCACTTATTACTGTAAAAATAAAAGAGAAATGTGTGTGTACAATTGCTATACTCTTTTTACAACAATTTTCTGTATTGGTAATAAAATAAATATTTTATAGCTTTGCACATCAAAGAAATGTAACTGAAACCCTTACAGTTCAAGCTAACATTACTGCTTCTAACCTGATTACTTCTAATAATTGCCAAGGGCATTTTTAGTACTGTATTGAATACATTGTATGTACATAACTTGAGAAATACACCTCCCCTTCAAGAAGTCATAAGCACTTGCCATATCATCCTTCCCAAGTACACAAGCACTTCCCAAATAGCTACTCCCATTGTAAGAAAAAGCACTTCCAATACAGAAGTTTTACTTCAGTAAAACTTTTACTGCAATATTTCAGTAGTATATGAAATGGCAGGTAAATAAAATATGTGAATTTATTTTGCTTTTTCTCTTTTGTGTCTCCTCACCCCTTTTCTTTCTGTTTTTCTTATTTTGATCATGAATTTCTTTCTCCTTTACTGTTTTCTATCTTTCCCATTTATTTTCCCTTTTTTACAACTTTAAATCCCTCAGGAAAAAGCCGGGCACGTACATCCCAGGCTAAGGACAGATCACCTTCTACCTGTCTGGAGATGTCTTTGCAGGATCAGGGTGGAGGCACTGGCCCTGCAGGCACTGTGGCATGTGGCAGCCTGTCAAGCCTTACTGAAAGAGGGGATTCAGACCTTAATAGAGGATGAAGTGGACAGGAGAATTCAACCTGTCAAAGCTTCTCTTCAGCATGCAGAAGTCACAGTCTCCCAGTTGGTGCTTACCACCGCACCAGTACAGGCCCCTATCCCCTTAATATCAGGGTTCTCCACTGCAATACTATCTGGTAGTGGATGTGTTTGACTGCCTGTGGACTTGGACTCTAGTTGTTACTTTCTCAGCTCTTCTCCCTTACCTTTTGTTCTACACCCCTATTTTCCATCCACATTACCCTCTCATATAAAAAAATAGGGGGTTTTAATCCCCTGACAAAAGCATAGTGCCCATCATTTTACTCTTCCTTCATCACAAATCCTCTTTAATGTTTCCCTTCTGGGTTCCCCTCTATTTTTATATCAAAAAGCTCACTGAGATAAAGGATAAGTCCACACTTAAAAATGAATTTCCAGAAATGAAGACCAATCACCAAGGCTGTCAGGCAGATAAAATATAT
The DNA here is from genome assembly GCF_019279795.1 of Protopterus annectens. Classification (NCBI taxonomy): domain Eukaryota; kingdom Metazoa; phylum Chordata; order Ceratodontiformes; family Protopteridae; genus Protopterus; species Protopterus annectens. The sequence goes on along the minus strand of NC_056728.1, from coordinate 1,830,732,268 downwards.
AGATTTATTAGGTAAGCACTTTCATGTAGTTCACATGTCTTCAGACCATAAGAAAATCAATAAAATACACAATTTAAATATACAAATCAATCAATTACAACCAATTAAAATACTAATGAAATAAGTTATGTGCTTTTAAAACTGACTTTAAAGGTATAGATTCATTCAGTCCAAAATCTCTGTCTGCTTGCAAAATAATAATCCATTTTAACTATTTTTAACATCTCCTCCCCTATTACTCAATGGTATCAATTGCAAAACATAAATTCAGAATGATGTCCTGGGTTTTCAGTACAGTGTTTAGCTAAAGCATTATTAGTACTAAGTTAGAAAAAGTTGGAACTAAATTTGTCAGCCAGCAGATTCGCTCTTTTGCCCAGCTCAGTGAATGTGGCAGCATTACCCACCAGTTCAGTACATTGCTGTGTGCTGCCTTTGAGATCTCTGACATAACTGAAGAAGGCCTTATGGTTGTCCTTTGCCTGGGATGCTATCTTGACCTCAAAATTGGATTTATTGGACTTAATTAGCCCTCTTAGCTGCCTGTTTATTTTGATGAGAGAGTTCTTATCTTGATGGGAATTACACCTCTTGATTTTAGCCATGATTTTTTCCTGTTGTTGTATAATCTGTTTAATCGTGAACAATTATGTTTTCTGTATTTGGAGGGACATTGAATTTTGACAAACTATTGCATAATTAAAGTTAGTTTGCCTTGGAATAGTTCCTAACAGTTGCTGGATTTACTAGGGTTACTGAGTTGATTTTGATTGCAAAGGAGACAGCTTTATCCTCAGACATTACCAGAGAGGACACGACATTGGGGATAGTGCAGCATTCTTCCATATTTGTGAATACGGGATTCAGTATGTTGGAACCTCTAGTGGGCATATGCACTAACTGGTTAAGGGTGTTTCTATTTAAGAAGTCCAGAAATCTCTGCATCTGCAGATTTGGGGCCATATAGGATTTCTGCTCTATAGAAGAACAGTTAACGTCCCCCATAAGTAAGGTGTTAAGTTGGATGGTGAATGGCTCTAACAGATTTAAGTATGCGCTATGAGTTTCATGGGACATAGAGAGTGACCTATAGCTTGCTAGGACATGGTACAAGATTTTATCTATGGTGACCTGCACATGGAGGCACGCCATCTCATCATCCTGTTTAACCAACCTAGAGGTATGTTTGTTATTGATATATATTGAGACACCTCCCCTTTAGTCCTTGTTGGTGCAGCTACTTACCTAAAACTGTGGAAGGCACTGAAACCTTGCACTGCCATTTTACTCTCTGCAGCTTTAAACCATGTCTCAGTAACTGCATTGATGTCTATATTCTCTAGGGTAAAGAGGGTTTGGAGGGAATTTAGCATTTTGTTTAGGCTCCTGACATTGAGCAGTAACACCTAGAGGTTCAGTTGAATTGATTGCGTTATGTCGGTAGGTTTAAAAATTTGGCATTCCCTAAAAAAGGCTGTACGGGGAAGGATAAAATTGTAGTCAGTATTTGGAAGCCTAGATGGAAAGGTGCAGACCATCCTTCACAAAGCAACATGGTTTGTTAACCATGTCCTCCCAATCTGACAAATACTGGATCCCCCTAGAATGATACCAGAAACTCAGCCAGTTGGTATTATGGCATCATTCTCCATGATGGTAATATGCTGCTCAATGCTAGTCTCATACCAGCCTGAGACACAAAGTCACAGAGATCTATAATATCTCTCTTCATATAGCCCAGGGAGGTACATCTCAGGTCATGTACATCTACGTGGACTGTGATGGAATCATATGGTACCTGAGGTGTAATGACTTGAGTGCATGCGTGATTTGGCAGATTCTGGATTTAGAGAGGAAACTAACCATTATCTTCACTTTGTTCAGCTTGGATAGAGGGGCATGAGCATGTCTGACAATGCAGCCCCCTCTGACTAGAGTCCTGGGAAGTGTGTTATCTTACCCTATGGGCTTTGTATTTGGAGCTCTACTGATTGAGGCTGTATGTATATTTGATGTTAGGTGTTGCTTTTGTTGAGGGCATTTGGGTTTGCTGCTGAGGATAATCTTAGCTGTTGGGTTCATATGTTCATAGATTAGTACTAGGCTAACTGCTCTTGTAAGCCATTTTAAGCCCAGCCAGTTATTCCTTGTAGGAATCAAACCCTGCACCTTGTGTCTGTAAGGTAAACACCTTAAACATTATACCAACCTCCCACCCTTATACCAATTGCCCTAGGAGATCTTTTTGTTTAGGAAGATTGCATTTAAGTTACTTAGCATATGATGGCCTATGTGTGTGTTGTGCGCTATATGTCAGGAGTGCTGTGTGCATGGTTTAGACAACCTGATGTGTGCTTTTATGTATGTACACCTCTTACAAAATGTAACCATTACTTTAAGGATTAAGTGATTGTCAATACACATGAGACGATTGCTACATTGCCTCAAGATACTCATATCTGCCAGGCTGGCTGCAGAGAAATTAGGAAATTGCATATCCATGTTGTCTGGTTCCCTAATTGGTGAGCTACAAGGGTGTAGCCTACAAGAGTTAACAGAAGGCTACTAAGGGTGCTTTTTTGGGAGTTGGTTTGGAGGCAGACTGGGCTATAAAATATTAAATTTAGCAGTATCACCACTCAATGTGCAACTAGCTGCTTTAAGCTTGTCAATGTACAAGGTATTTGCTCTATATTAACTGCTTTATAGGGTACCGCTTTTGGACAGATCTGAAGGAAAAATGTGCTATTAGATGTTTTGTGTCTGTACAGGGCACTGGCATGGCAAGCAGCTCCAAGCAAATAGGCCACATTTATACCAGCATTGGAAATTGAGAAAACCAACTACTGAGCCCTCTGGCCAATAAAATAACTATACTTAGAGCCCTTTTGTGTGCTTCCCAGCTCAAATAGATCAGGCAAACCCCTACTGTCACTAGATAATAATCCCAGTCCTTCTATGTAAAAGCACAGTAAAACAGTGTCCGGAGTGAAATGCTACAGCAAACAAACTTAAACTTAAGGAAAGACAATAAATAATTCAAGATAATAGCAGCATAGTTTAAACAACTGTAGTATTACACGGGATTGCTATGTGATTCATTCTACTACAACAAGCATTTTTTGACTTAAGTTTACATCAATAAACTGTGTGTACTTTACCTATATACAGGAAACAAGCTTTAGCTTTACTGCAGTCCATAAACCGAGAACCACACACTTTACTTGCTATGTACTTCAGTTATGTTTTTACTTGATGTTTTTGTGTATTCTTATTTGCTGCTTACACTGCAAAAGAAATATACAAGGCATTTACAATTGTCAAGTTACTTTCTGATAATATTGTGATAAACTGAAAGACTGCCAGCCTAGCTAGATAGAATTTTGTTGATAATTCTATGTCATTGTAAATATTAATGTAAATCCACAGGCTTGGTTTACAAATGTAAAGAGAACTATATGTTATGATTAAACTATATATTGTACTGAGCTTCAAAAATGTAACTGCAGTGTACCCTGCTGAAAAAAAGCTGTTAAGTAAAGAATTACAACACTGTTTGATCTCAAGCTCAGAGACAGGATGTCTGGGCTAGCAAATTCTTTCTATTGTTTAAGACAGAGATAATTACTAGATTTTACATTTAAAAGTGTCTTTTATTGCTGTGGCTTCCTGGCCAGGTGCAACTTACAAAGAAATGTAAATTGTGAGTTTCTGTTAGCCTGGGAACTAAAGGAGAAGTTATAAAAATGAGGTAATGTGAAATGACTCAGCAGTACTGTGTATTGTCAATTTAAGACTTTCTCGCAGAGAAAGATAGAGCATTTTGTATCTTGCCTGGGCTCTAGTAAGAACATTCACTCACCAGCCCTTACTTGCTCTGTATGTAAGTAGTATTTAGAACAGTAATTTCTCTTAGAGTTAGATAGGAATTTAGCCAGATTAGTTTAGCTGTTTTCTATATTTATGTCAGACTATCCTACAATACTGTTTTAAAGTTTCCTGTGATTTCTGAACTCTTGATTAGCACTGTGTTGAATTGATGAGATTTGTCTTGTGTTTTATTATTTATTATTAAATATTTTTGAACCTTTCAACTGTGGCTGTTTTGTGCAGAGATAATTTAAGCTCTAGAGTACTTGCATGTATTTGGTAATGCTGTCCAAGCCACTCCAATAGTCTTGCTGTTCATCACACTTACTATTTGGATAACAGTAATATTACACAGTGAAATTGGTCCCCTTTGGGAAGGGCCTTATAGTAGCTGATAGTAATGGTTGGTGGCAGGTACTACTTTATAATCTGGGCAGATAGGGGGCATAGCTGGAGAACCTATGCCAGCCTTCCCCAAGAATGTCTGTGTGTCTGTATCTAAATCAAATCTTAAAGTGTGTGTGTGTCAAGCTACTTGGGCAGGGATGTGAAGCACTGGTTGGACAGAGAGGGTGCTGGAGGTTTTGGCTTGACCATTAGGCTGAGATCTGTACCCTATAGCTGTGCCAGTGGGGAGTCTTATAGGGATCTGCAGAGAAAGGGAGAAACTAGCCCCAGACTGACTGTGATCTCTGTGATCTCTTAAGGGAAATTGTACTTTACTGTGTGTGTACTTGTCATCTTTCCCAATGTGAATGCCCCTCATTGGTGCTAGTGGTGAGGATTGAGGCTTCTTGATTACTGGGCCAGTGCATGGGCATCACAAATATGTTTTGCATGTGTCCATCATTTATTTCACATACAGTTGTACCTCTCAGCATTTGCTATGATGTTTCTCCGTAATTATAGTCTTAAAGTAATATTGTCAACTTAGCTAAATAGGTATGGATTACATATACTTTCTAGTATGTAGCTGGAATTTATACCTCTCTCTAATATCTCACTAGTTTTTTATATTAATGTCATTCTACAATAGGCTTACCCAACTGCATTTTGTTTTTTTTTTCATCTGGTTAAGAACTAGTTAGGAGTCTCTTCTTTAAATTACAAGCTTCAAACCTGTAAGCATAAAGGAAAGTGGCCATTTTTCTGCCTTCATTTGTAATGTTATTTCCAATAAAAAAATATTCTATCCTTTTGCAGAACTCCTCCAAGGACTAGATTTTTATATCACATGCAGCCGAAGTACTCAGAATTCCAATTTTCTTTATTTCTTTCTCCTTGGGTTGAATGTAATTGCTGGATTTTATTCTGATTATCAGTAAAACCAAATGTGTTGTACATGGAACAAACAATCCAAACATCTTCAAATAATTTAACAACCATAATAATAAATCCCAGAACTTTATTAGAATTTACAGCAGTAGTAAGACTGGTGATTATGGCTCGGTAATTGAGAAACTTTTGTCAGATCCAACTTTGCAGTGTAGCTTTACTAAATCATGGGATGGGACCACAAAGCAAACATGCTTCATGTTACACAGTCTACTTTAGACAGAGTGCATCTGCAATCTCCCAGCTACATTAACCTTTTAAAGATACAACAGTGCAGTTCCTGGGACAAAGAATTCTTCCTCCAGGGAATGATGCCATAACAAGAGTTGACAAATGCCTGATTCTGACTTAAGGATGCAGGCTGGGGGAAGAGGAATGTTGCCCCACCAGAATATCAGTAATGCAGTGCAGATAAACACTCAGGAAGGATCTCTGCAGTCAGTGCCATTTTCAAATGTTATATTCACTTAGAGGGCACAGTGACACTGCCATCATGACTCTGTCTCTCCCAGCTACTACAAAAAGCCACTAACCATGTCAGGATTTGTATCTCCCACCAAAGAAAGTTTCCTCAGGTTCTCAGTAGTTCTCATTTTGGCTGACCGTTTAGCTGCCCAGGATCTTCAAATAGCATTAGTTGCTGACTTTGCACAAATGGGTGGGTCCAAAAATACTTCTCTGCATAAATATGTAAATACAATAAAATGATATATTGGTGGAACTCTGGAATCACATCATCTCATTAGAGGTCATTAGAGGTCACAGGAGAAAAGTGAAATACAATTCCTTCAACAATTTGAAGTTACATTATATAAAACATATACAGCTCTGCTTCTGTAGGGTTGCCAAATCTGGAATTTGCCATTCCTGGACACTTGATGCCCATCATTGTCAATTTGTCATGATGGCCAGTCAAGTTATCATACTGAACAGCACATGTTGTTTATGCTCATTAAAATAGAAGATACTGAAATACTGAATGAATAGGACATGAGACGATTTTGACAACTTTGACGGTTTGACCTACTGGTATTGACACAAGAATAGTTAAATATTATAACACAAAATGTTATTGTGCATGAGTATAATAAAAATGTATTACTTAAATTTTACATTATACAGGTTACAGGTTTACAGCAGGTTTTTAACTAGTCAACATGAATGACTATCCCAAATTGTGTTAAGCAACATCAAGCACCAGTAAATGATTCAAATTCAATGTCCAGTGATCATATAAATACAGAATCATACTTTAATTCTTTTGGCAATTATTGTACTGGTTTCATCACTATCTTGATAAAAATCCACGAGTCTGTTCTTTGTACCTTCAGTTCTCGAGAAGTAGCAAATGGTCAACAGAAATAACTTCTTATTGCCTTTGTTCAAAGCATCTGATCCAATTCCAAAATAACAAACAGATTTAAATTCCTCTGCTTTCACACAGTATGTTTCCAATGTAACTTTTGCTTTTGTATGACCACTTGACATTTTAGAAGCTATGGCTGAATCAGGGAATAGATTTGCCAGAAGCTTGTTGCCATAGCCCTGACTATTTTAGCTGTGGTGATGCATAACACCATGATACATAGTGATTAGTTCTGCTGGAATAACACTGTCTTCTTCTGGTGTGTTTTTCAAACAAAAATGCAGAAATCGCACAAGACTGCTTTTATGTCATTACTGCATTCTTGTGCTCGGATGACTCAGCATGTGTTGTAATGACCTTCTTCCCCTCGTATTTGACAGCAAGAAGCTGTTGATAGAGAGTGCAGTTTGCTGTTTGATCATCAGTTTTTGATAACCATGAAAAATCCTTGGTGATTAACTCTCGCTTGAAAACACACAGCCTTCTTTTCAATCTATTAGTAGTGTCCATTTTATGTAAATCAAAATGATCCAAGTCCGATGATTCAGATTTGTTGCTATTACTAAAGTGTTCACTAAATTTCAAACATGATGTGATACCCATGCCCTGGCCCAGCAATCAAGGAGCCTCAATCCTCACCACTAACACCAGGGAGGTCATCTCATAGAAGAGAGGAAAGGATAACTAATGCACACAGTAAAGTACAATTTCCCTTAAGTGCACACAGAGAATACAGTCAGTCTGGGGCTGGTTGCTCCCTTGCTCACCAGGTCCCCAATAAGACTCCCCACTGGCACAGCTATAGGGTCCAGGTCTCAGCCTAGCTGGGCAAGCTAAAACCTCCAGTACACTCTCTGTCCAACCAGTACTTCATGTCCCTGCCAAGTAGCTGACACAACACACACACACACACTTTGAGATAAGTATTTATACAACTTCACAGACACTACTGGGAAAGGCTGACACAGATTCTCCAGCTGTGCCCCTTTACCCAGACTATACGGTAGTAATTACTGCCACCACCCAGCTAATAATATCAGCTACTAAAAGGCCCTTAAAAGGGTGTACAATTATTACTGTGCAATATTATAATCCAATGGTAGTATGACTAACAGTCAAGGCTTACTTTAGAGTGGCCTATTACAATAACCTCTATAAATATGCAATGTACTCTAGAACTTTTCTCTACACAAACCAGCCACAGGCAAAAGGTTTTAAAAATATTTAATAATAAATAATTAAAACACAAGACAAAACTACTACACCACAGAGATATCTAAGAGTTCAGAGATCACACAGAAACTTAAAATAATACAGTAGGACAGGTCTGATTTCAAAGAAAAATACCTAATTAATCTTTACTAGCTTTAACTATTCCTACAAGAAATCACAGTGCTAAAATTTACATGTGAGCATAAGGCAAAGTGCTGAGTTAGATGTTCAAAGTCAAAATGCTCCGTCTCTTACTGAACAATAGTTTTTAAACACTAACCAACAGCTCTGCTGAGGCCCTCCCAAATTACATCATTTTGACACTTAGGTTTTCTCAGGCCACAAACTGCATTATTTATTAAGCTAACACCTGCTCAGAAACTTACAACAATAGAAGACATTTCACATATATATTCTAACAGAAACCAGAACAATAAAGCACATTCCATATGTAAATTCTGGTCATAAACTTTAGCCTTAAAACAATGGGCATGAAACCTTCATCCAGACTCACTGGAGCCAAATTCTAACATGAAAGGGTCACGACATGCTTCACTGGGTCAGTAGAGTGCAATGTTGTCACATATTTTACAGTTCTACATTTCACAGTATTCTTTTACACTCAAGAAAACATGCCTGTATTTTTACATTTATTTACAAATGCCAGAATTATATATCAAATTCTATTTGACTAGGCTGGCAGCCTTCGCCCATCTCTCCCCAATTGTCACACATGATACCATAATTAACAGGTACTAGCATCTAGCAATGAGTAGGCATACAGACATTTTTACCATCTAAGTCCTTATGGGAAGTAAGCATATAAATCACTTGCAGTCATCAAACAAATAGCCTAGCTATGACAATGTCCTGGTCCTGTAATAAAATGGGAAAACAGGTTAAGACAAAGCAACTAAAGGGAACAAAGTCTTTTTAAACCACACACACACACACACACACACACACACACACACACACACACACACACACACACACACACACACACCAACTTTTGACTCACGCAGTACACAACAAATCTCAGTATTTAGATGTTTCACAGACAAGGGGAAAGTAAAGAGAATAGGTATGCAAATACCAGGAAGGGTCACTATATTAGCATCTATCACCTTATCTCTTATATGTTCACATGTCAAAGGGTGTTTTGTGGTTCCTAAGCAAGCAGCAAACCGTCCCACACATACAAGTCTTTGCAAGTTCTAGTATGAAGATAATATCAAACAATCTAACTAAAACATTGACATAAAATATAACCAAGTGCTTTAGAGCACTGGACCATTCTTGAATTTCAAGACCAGCATTGCATGCATTACAATAACAGGTAGAGTAGATTTTAAAGTCCCTCCAAACATAATGGTTTATTCATTAATTTGCAAAATTGTGGATCAAAAGTGTCAGTAACTCCCAACTATCCCTCTTAAAATGTGCAATAATATAATTTTTTTCTCTAATATTTTAGAATATGACAAGCACTATTTATACTGTAGGCTTGATTATGGAATGTAAACACGTGTAACATTTAATCTATAGGATTCAGTTACCTGACATTGCCTCACGTTAATGTTTTACGTTGCAGGTGTCAACATATAATGTGCAACTCAGGGTCTTAGCAGTCACCAAAAATGTCTCCACTGATGGAGAGGCAATAATTTTCTATTACAGCTGGATCCAGTTAACCAATACACAGCAGCCCACGCTTGTCTAGCAGCTCCTGGCTATGCTTACTGAAAACAGTACTCCAGCGATCACTTAGTTCTGGAAAGAAACTAGTGACATCCTTTTGTAACTGGGCTCTTTGATGCTGTAATGTCAAACACTTTCTTTGCAATTCTGTGCTTGAGAGAAATTGCATGGCTGTGTCTTACTTCTACACTGTTCATATTGGTGACTGAACTTGTACCTGTCAAGTGTACCTTATTATGAGGGACTTTCCTCATTTTGAGTCTTAAAAAGTTCACATTTCTCTCAGTTCCACATTGAAAGGCTCACACATTCAGTGTTGGGACTTTTTTAAACTGAGTCCCTGATAAATAATACTGAATCGTATTAATTAATAAAAACACTTTTTATAAACATAATGTAATACCTTTTCTATGCATGTAAACTTCATAGCTGAAGTTGTTAGGAAGCTGTGGGTAAGTGTTCCACATTCATTCTACCCATTTGTTGTACATTACGAGAGGTAGCGTACCTCATTCTGAAGATGGAAGGTTGGGAACTATGAACTGCCTACTCATACCCTCCAAAGATTATAATTAGATGTTACTTACCAACCATTGCCAGTATGATAACTTTAATTATGGCAATATAGCACCAAATTCCTGGACAAATCTCATCCTATCCTGGACACTGGATGACTATCAATTCCTGGACTTTTCAGGTGAATCCTAGATGGTTGGCAACCCTATTGCTTGAATCTATTTTGAGAAGTCTCAGCTCTTTAGTGACAAAATGGATCTTGCAAATCTCCTTTTCTGCAGCTGTCCTATTTATGTATGACATACACAGTTACACAATGAAATGCATATATTTATATGCCATTCCACAAGACAGATCTAGCCAAACTCAAAGCCTGTTACAATAATATCTCCCAAGTTTGCCACTAATGCCTCATACAAGTCACATCACTGCTCATCACTTAAGTAGCTCAAATGGCTTGAACTCCCTCAACTCTTTCTTTTTAATCAACTTACTTTTGCCCACAAAATACTTTATCAATCAGAAAAAATCCTGCTCTCAAAGCTATCATACAGCCTTATTCCTCCTCAAGATACCTCTGCTCCAGTGACAAATTTCTTCTACGCATAACCAAAGCTAACAATTCAGCAGGCGAATCACATTTTTTTCCAACTACATCTCTAAACACTGGAATAATCTACCAAAATCACTAGTGACTAACACCTCAACACTACAATTTTAAAAACTTCTAAAAACACACCTTACTATCACCTGGCTCTGTACCTGTAACTCTCCTGGATAGCCTATTCATCCTTTTCACTCTATCATTACTCTTACTTTACTAGCATGTTCTACCACTAATGGTAGTTTTGCTTTTAACTGTACATAATCATCTGGATATATTCACTAAATGTAAACAACTATTTTTGTGTGACTTACTGTTACCCTATATGTATGAGTCTTAATCCACTGTCTTGTATGTATTTGCTTCTCACTTGGATGTATTTGTTCCTCTATTGCATATATTTGTTAATCTTGGAGCTTTTCTCCCCGGGCCTCTGCTGAAAAAGTACCTGTGTCTAGTCAGACTTTCCTGGTAAACAAATGTAAAATAAATAAATAAATTTATCATGAAGTATGTGCTATGAGCTGCAGGTGCTATATTTCCCCACTAGTTAATCATAAGTGGTTGAAAGTGACAGGTTCTACATGTGGAAGGGTCAATAGTTACAGGAAATGAAGGGATGTGTGACACAGACTGAGTGTGACATACTGTAACTACACTTTAATGGGCATAGGAAGTAGTGATGTTGTGCAGTCACAGGTAGCAGACTACAATACTGTGGAGAAAGAAGCATTCATATGGGTAGCCACGCCACCGATGCAGTTTAGTTCAGAAAATGAAACAAAGAAACTATAAGATACCTCTTAAATGTAAATATTCCATATGGAATAATTTCTGCTGGTAGAGCAGCATATGTCAAGGAAGTGCAACACTTTTTCAAGGGAAATATAGATGTCATTTTAGGAACACTACTTTCTTCCTTTTCCCTGAGGGTGGCCATGTGGTGCAGTGGTTAGCATTGCCACCTCACATCAAGAGGTTCTCCGGTTTGATTTTTGGCTGAGGTGTCTTCTGTGCGGAGTCTGCATGTCCTCCTTGTGGTCGCATGGGTTTCCTCCAGGTGCAATGGTTTCCTCTCAAGGACATACCATAGGTGGATTGGACACTCTAAATTGACCCTAGATGTGAGTATGTGTGCCTTCTGTGGAAAGTTGGGTGCTGGCTGGCAACTTGACACTGTAAAACTCCACTGCTAATCGTTCTACGGACTGTTGTTCCATTGTGGCAATCCCTAACTGGGAAAAAGACGAAAGTAGAAGAACTTTCATCCTTTTCCCTGTGAACACTCTTAATTCCTTCTGCTGCTGATGTAGAAGCTACAACATGGCTGCTGAAGGGCAGTTGGTGACACACACATTGCAGTCAGCAGTGATGGATCCTAAGGTCTTGAAAGATCTTGAGAAACTGACAGGTTTCTGTTACACAGAGCACATGGCAGGGTTTATGTATGAAAAATAATGTTTTAAGTTACCTTGAAATCTACTTCATATCCAAGTAGACATTCTGGATTACTCTGAAAGATGTCATCACCTTCAGGCATGAAACTGATGGTTGCAAGGGTTAAACTGTACATTATTTGGTGTATTCCAAACAGCATGCAGTAGGCTGGCACAGCCATTTTCAGAGGACATACAGCTTTCATGACTCATCATGAATTAATTGATGAGGATGTGCACCAATGGCAGTGATGGAACAGTCCTGATGTCAGCAGATGGGGCATCTCAAAGAATATTACAAGTAGTTTTTTAAACCTAAGTATGGGAAATCGTTACAACAGTATTATTCCATATTCAGAAAGAAAATGCAACATACAAATGTCCATTATGATAGTGATCACTTCAAGAATATTAGTGACAGATGTAAAGAACTGTAGTCACCTTGACTGTCCTGGACTGAGCTACATAAGTTGTTAATTGGCATAGGTGTTTCCCGAATGTTTTATACCACAAAAAAAAAAAAATTGAGACATACTTAGTACTTAATTATTTTGTTACACTTTATCAATGCTAAGTAAACAAAAAGTGAAAGTGCAGTTAATCTGGTGTAACTCACAGTGCACAGACTGTGGTGCACCTTTGCACATGATGTTACTTTAAATTGATGAGGTTACCTACACCTAAACACTTATGACATTGTTTTGTGCACTATTCTCTATCTATATTGCTTGATACACATTGAATAACTGTATTGTCTAATAAAATAAGTATATATAAACTACTGTTTGTTGGCCATGTGACACTATTCATATCTCAAAGGCTTATAGGTGCTGCACCCAAGATAGCATGATAGGCAGTGTGAGGACAACACACTGTAGTTGTTTATGCAGTGCACTTAAAAATTACCATTGTGAGATGTGCAATACTATAGCAATAACCCATGCCTGGGTGTGGGTAATGCTGGATTTACCCATGGTTGGTGTGGTTTGGTCACGAGGGTGAAGCCCGAGTGGCCAAACAAAGACAACCGTGGGTAAATCCAGCATTACCTACACCCAGAAGTGGGTTACTGCTATTATACAATGACATTATTTAAGAAAAAAAAATTACTTTTCTTAAATAATGGCATTGTATAATGCCTCCTTGCTGCCCTTCCGCAGCTGCCTGGAATTCTGCAGCAGTTCTGATGTACTGCGCATGCGTACGCTTACGCAGTACATCAGATCTGTGGGTGGAAGCAACAGAGAAAGCAAGATCTCCGTTGCTTTTTACAAACTGTCTCGCTATGTTAAAGGAATTTAACATAGCGAGACAGCTGTCTCCCTATGTTAAACCCATTTAACATAGCGAGACAGCTTTAAAGAAAGCAATGGAGAAAGCAAGATCTCTGTTGCTTTTTACAAACTGTTTTGCTATGTTAAGGAGTTTAACATAGCGAGACAGCTTTAAAAAAAGCAACGGAGAAAGGAAGATCTCCATTACTTTTTTTAAAGCTATCTCGCTATGTTAAACTCCTTTAACATAGCGAGACAGTGTGCAACAGAAATCTTGCGTTCTCCGTTGCTGTAAAAAAAGACTTATGCTAATGGAAAAAGTCCGGGCGACCCGACCTTTTTCCATTAGTATAAGTCTGATTTACAATGTGCACAGTGACCAATCAGCATGCACGTTTTAGAATATTAATGGAGGGCGGGTCATTGTATAATCTCTAATATTCTGTATTCATTCAATGTTGTTACATAAAAAAAAAAAAACATTTTTAAATTGTTAAGTGATTTGATACTGTAACTTAATTCAGCGCAAGACTACAGAAAAATGTGAAAGGTTAAGCACGACATTACATTAATGGCAGCCAGTTTGATCATGTTCTTCATCATCCTTGCAAAAACCTTTACAGTGTCCACTTACTTCAGACTAGTGCATTCTTGTGGCAGTTATTAGTATAACATTTGTGGCTTGCGAAGACAATATTTACCTCATGTGTAAGCTGCATATATGCAGCCTTTGAGAAGGTATGCAGTATAGTGAATGGCATACTAAAAGTAAAGGATAGAGGATCAAAGGAACAAAGCTCAATACGTTGAGGATGCAGCCAGGGGAAGATGGGGGGGGGGGTATCTTTTCCCACCTCAAGAAACATGCTTTTTTAAACAAATGGCATGTTTGCACCATTAGATTTGAAATACATACTTTTGGAGGCCCATTCTTTGGGATTTCATCCTCAGATTGTGTGCTCCCTGGCACTTTACTAATTAGTTTGTATAAGTTTACAGTTAAATAAGCTTTGTTTCATGTCTGTTTGTAGCTGTACCTCTCAGTCCTCCTTTGAATATAGACCTCACTCAGAGGGCCTTCTCAGTTAAACATAATTATGTAGTGGAAGGAGTTATTAGTTACTTTAAAATGGGTAACTGCCATTGCAAAATGTTTTGCCTGATCAGCTATAATGTACTCTTGAGATCATGGCACTCTCCAAGTCCCAGTCATCACACATGTACCACTTGTCACACACATACCAGTCATCACACACATAGCAGTTATCATATACATATCAGTCATCACACACATACCAGTCATCACACATATCAACTTCGGGGGAAGGATTAACAGATACAATGCATGAGCTATTAAAAAGATCAGAAGGGGAACATGATTTCAGCTGTCCTTTTCTTAACAGGATGATTACCTTATATATATATCTATTTGTATTCTTGTGTGTTACACTTACAACTGATAAACGTAACCAACCTTCATACAGCTATGGCATGCTATTTGCACAGTATGTTGGGTTTGGATATCTGCCATAGGTGCAGCTAGTGGGTAGTGTAGGCCTTACCACATGGTTATAAGACACAACAGATAATAGTCCTAATAAATGCTGATGTAGGTATCATCATCCATTTTTTTGTCACATCCATAGGACATGTCTCTGCAGTAGTGATCCTCTCTTACACATGACACGAGGATCATCACCTTGTTACAGTGTGTACTCATTCATTTCCAGCTGTGACTAATTTAGTGGCACCCCTGCATATACTTTTCTTCCTTTGCCATATCGGTAATCACAGGATAGGTGCTTGCCATGTCAGTAATCACAGCATAGGTGCTTGATGTGTCTGTCCATGTTCAGACAAGTATTAGTAGATGCCAGCAGGCTTGGTACTGGTGATCACCTCCAGGTCATTGTCAGCTGTATTGTGACTGGCAGTTCCACTGCTGACTTGAAGGTTCCTTTAGGAAAATCAGTCCTCTTCTGGAGCATAGTCTGTTTTCCATCTACACTGTAAAGCAACAAATGTTATCAAAGAGGTCACCAACATCAAAATGTACATAAAAACACAGTCCAATCAAACTGGATACTCTTTAGAGACACTGAGTTGTAATTAACCAGGGTTCATCGAACTCTTCAGCTGTTATATAGTTATGTGTAAGAGACAGTAAATCCATAGCCAAGTAGCTATAAAGGTGTGGTACACTAAAAGGCACATCAGCACTACACAGCATACACTTTAATTATTTAGAGCAATATTGATAGGGACTGCAATACGGTGGTACTCAAATGAGAAATGCATTGGAGTCTTGAGAGTGTCATGGATACTGCAGATGAAGACAAATGACAGACAGAATGCTGTAACTTTGAGCTGTACAACTACAGAAGTAATGAAACACGTCCAACAGCAGTAGGTCAGTCTTATCTTACAAGCAGCATATGGATGAGCACACTACTGAGGCTGTGCAACAAAGATTGTGGCTGCACAACACAGGTAGAGTGTGACTACCATGTTCTGAAGCTGTATACACCATGGGCCACTGCAAGATGTATACTGCAGTGAAAGCTTTACAGGAACAACAGCAAACTGTTCTGCAGAGAAATACATAGACAATAGCAGTCATTTTGTGCTGTGGGGAGCTGAGGATAGGGATTGCACTGCAGCTTAGTATGCTTGTATTCAGGATGGTGAACCTCGAGCGAGGGAACACGTGAATTCATGGTCACTATGACAATGTCTTTATCCTGTGTTGTAATACTTGTTGATACTGGCTTTTCAACTGTTAGTATATTTAACCAGCTCATCCTTCACATTGTATACTCCCTCAGTTTGGGGGATGGGCATGACTTTCTGTCTTAGATGGTACATTTGTTTTATTTGTTAAGCCCCTTTTCGCGTGTTTTACATTTTCTTTTGTATCATTCCTTTTGCACATCTTTGTTTCATCCAAAACAAAATATGGTATTGATGTTAGTCTGCACTATCACTCAAGAAAACACTGAGACAGCTATGGCTCATTAATCACAACATTTGCATTTGTTGCTGTTCTCTGTGACCTGTTGCATAACCAGTGGTTATTTGGTAATCCAACTGTATGAGCTATTGCACCTGTTTCAGACTTGGTACTTCTGTGTAATAGTGTCTCACTGGCTTCTGAGCTCAAAGTCAGTTGCTTACACAGCCCCTTTGCAGTGAAATGTCTTGGTTACCCAGTCAGCCAAGCATTAGATTTGTCTGCTATGACTTTACTGCCATGACACAGGCAAACAGAAATGAGGCATTACAAGAATAGGAGTTAAATCACTTCCTCCTGCCCCTCATTCTAGTGGAATTAGGTACTACTGTAAAAGGGGAGAAGGACAATCGAAGTCTGTAGCTGGGATTTGCTTGTGATAGAACCTAAGATGTGTACTCAGGCTCTGATGGTGGGTGGCAGCTTGGTTTATTTTTATAGTACATTGGTTAGACTGACATGTTGGGACATACTCACAGCAGTAGCATGCCAGTATAGTTTATTAATAAATAAATACATAATAATAAATTATTTACAAACTAAAGAGATCCCAGTTGGCATCTATAATGTCAAACCCCTAACGTACAGTGCTGTACCCCATTCACATAGCATGCAGCATGAGGCATTAACATTTTTAGTTATGTTATTTATCTTTATTTATCTGCAGAGTGTGCTGCAAATGAACTGGACCCTGATGCCTCTTTTTAATTATACCCTAGGTTACCAGTTACAGAGAATGAATGTTAACTACAACAGCAATATAGTACAGTGATGTACAGCTAAATAAAACTCAGAAAGATACCAGTAAAACGCAATTACCAGAAATGCATAAAGATCAGTATAAGACAGTTGGCATAACTATATACAAAATAATATACTATATTACTTATGATAGACACGGTACAAGGAAAGCTGCCCTGCAGATACAAGCAATGATAGATTTAAAGTTAGGTCTAGTTAATCTGCATTCTACCTGTTGCCGTAGGCACACTTCTTTAAGCCGATTGGTTAAGGAAGCAACTGAAGGGAGTGTTTCAACAGTACCTGACAGTGAGTTCCAGACGGATGGGCCTATGTGGAAGAATTAATTTCATTAACTATTTCAGTTAGCAGATAAAAATAACTGTCAAAAGCATGACAAATACAGCATACAATTAAGATTATATATCAGAGCCAGTGCAGAATGCACTGCAGATGAAAAAAATTCTGTCAAGTAGACTGTATTGCTTAACATAACAAACGCATTAAAAAGTAGAAATATGACACCCAAATACATTTTGTGGTGTTTCAGAATGTTTTCTTTTAAGAATGGCTAGAATGGCAGTCAGTGAGCTTTCAGCTCATTTGGAATGATACACCACGGAAGGCTTAAGCCCCTCATTGGATCAAGCACTGCCCTGTGTATTGACCAGATGTGCACAAATGTGGTTCAAAACTAAAGTTCATTATTTTACGGTGTCAGTGATATTGCCTTGAGAAAGGCCTGTACATGTCACTCTATCTGATATATTTCAGCAAGAAACACCCCCTCCCCTGTACAGCTTGATAATTCAGCAGTGTCTAGCAGTGCGCATTTCACAACTACAAACCACCATCATTATGTAACTCGAGCAGGAATCTTTCCTGCCTCTGCATGTGCAGACCACAACATTTGCATAAAAGGTACAGCTTTGGAGGGCTAGTCAAATGCTATGTCTCTACACTGCTAAGCTCATTTAGTTAACTCAGACTGCATCATGCTTGTATATAAAAATTATATTGCATTAACAGGCATGGGGCATGAAACTGATGACAGCAGTTGCACACTCCTTAACCTCTTAGAGCAAGAAATCTGGACAGAGCCTGAAATAATGGGGGAACAAAGGCCCAAATATAGGGACAGACATAACATATTCCTCTTAAAAACTTGGAAAGTTGCTAGAATAACATAATTTGTTGTTAGCATGCATTTTTTTAAAGATATCTGAAACTCAAGTGGATGTCATTACTTAGTTACCTCAATCCTCTGTAATTTACCAGAAAGTCATAAATTTATGAGGAACAGGCCAAAAATATGAGGCAAAAATCCGGACATTCGGCGAAAATCTGGACCGTTGAGGGGTGTGGACAGCAGTAGCCTCATTTATAGGGCTTTGCTCTAATCACTATACTAGTTTGTGTCTTGGTGGTTGCAGTAAATGCCTTGGAGGATGTAATCTGTTCTGATAAATTATTAGAAATCTATTCTTAAGTACGGACAGAGTCACTGTTTCTAACACTGGTCCTTAATGTCAGTTACTATGCAACAATGAGCACATAATGACAGGAAATACAATTACATGCAGACTTTTGTATTGTAGTCTTACGACCTTCTACCCTACATATCTCAGGCATATGGGGGTCAGTAGTAACTTTTCACAGGATTTGAAAGTCCTGTAACTTAATCTGAAGGAATTTTGCCTCAAGTCTCTCTGTCCTCTTAAACTGTTATCGTAATCCACCTCATAAATCTGTGAAATTGTTTGCAATGACTGCTTAACGTGATGTGTTTACAGAACAAAAGGTACATTTACCCATCACTTCCATGAGCACAAACACTTGTATATAAAGAATCAGCCATGACAACCAAATACTATAAGACAATCGCCCATTTCTAATATAACATCCCTGTCATCCCAACGTCACCAGATTATTGGAAACTTTTTCTACAATGTGCAAGATGTTTTTTGTTCTTCTTTCGTCTCTTCCCGGTTAGAGGTCGCCACAGCGGAACTCCGGTCCGCTAATGATTAGCAGTACATTTTTTACGGACGCCGAGGTGCCAGCTCGACGCCCAACCTTCAGCGTAGACACACCCATTCTACGCATGTCTTTCTAACGCCACTCGACCGCGGGGAGGACATGCAGACACCACACAGAAGGCGCTCCAAGATAATGCACAGAAACTCAACAGCAGCTGGTAAAGTTCCTGCCAGAATTAAAATTAAGCCAAACTGAATACAGAAAGTGTTCTAGTAGGCAGACAAATCCCCATGGACCACCATGTGGGGACTGCACTCTTTAACCCCTGTTGAAAATTTCTTTTCCACTCCAGGGTCATGAAAACTTGTAGAATGGAAAATTATTTTTTTCCAGCGAAATCGAGCATTTCCTTTTTGCAGAGATTTTGAAAGACAGGATCTGGAAAGAAGGATTTGACAAGATGCTTTTGATCTATTATTCATCAATGGTCATCGTGTTACACTCTCCCTGTTTTGCATTTTGTCTGTTGCAAGCTCTGTTTTGGTTGTCAGATCGGAACAATGTGGTTTCTGTGTGTCCTTAGCAGATTTTTACCCAGTGTTTGACCTTAGTGTGCTGTTACTTGTATGTTTTTAGCAAATAGACACAAGCAGGCAATGTGGGGGACTGTGGAGCTAGGTTTTGTTATCTTTGTAAACATTGTAATCAGTAGCCTGTTGTATATTTATATAGAAACGAATATTTATTCTTAGTTCTATGTCAGGAAGTCTTTACTGATATGAATAGTCAGGGTTTAAAATAGCTTATTACTGGAAATCAGAGTAAAGCTTTCCATATTTTATTTTTACTTTCTATTATTTTTTGCTATGTTATGATTTATGTACTTAGATGTATGAAAGACTGCAAAGCAATATCCATTTGCAAGTGTTTTCTTTCTGTGTTTGCTGTTGTGTTACTCACTATATGTCCATTTTTCATGATTTTTTTGTTTTTCCTTTTCTTTTTGTTCAGTGGATCATTTGAGCATTGTGATTCAATGCTAGCATTTTTATTTTAGTTAAATTAGTGATTGGGAACATTGTTTAACCCTCACAGAAAAGATAATTTTCAACTATGACCAAGGAATACAAGCAATGAAAACAAATTATATTTGGAAGAAAATATAGCATACTGAAGGTACACCTGGCAACTAAAATACAGGGTATGGGAACTGCAGACATAAAAGGAAAATTTGTCTGTTTTACACTGTCTTATGATGTATATTACACTTTTGCAGTTTCTTGAATGTATGAATCTCACTCTTGTATTTTACCTCTACATTATGTAACCTTTAGTGTATTTTGTAACCTTTATAGTATTGTATTGCTGTTGGAGCTTTTCTCCCCGGGCCTCCACTAAAAATGGGCACTTCTCGGCCCAGTGGACCTACCCGGTAATCAAACTGAAAATAAATAAATACATTTTTAGAATAAAAGTAATTAAGTCATCTCTGTGGCTGCAAAGGCATTGAAGATGGATAAAGAAGCAAGAATACTTATTGCTATTATGTTTTGACATTAGCAGTGGCAGAGACGATTGAGTAACTCCAGGATTTTCACTAAAGGTATGAGATTAAACCATAGTAAAACAACAAAAAATGAGACGTTAGGGCACATCAGTTGAGGGATGAAAGCAGGTGCTGTTCACAGGTAATGAAAGTGTTGTCCTTGAGAGGTTTCAGAGAAGCAAGTAATGTATTCCAGTTCCCATAATTGAGAATGCCATGCAAACAAGTGTAGAATAAACAGTAACAAACTTGAGAACGTAGACTGATAAAATTGAAATAACAACTCGCCACGAATACAAGAGAAGGTTTAATGGACATCCACAACAAACTGAGCGCTTTCACCCGCTCACATACGGGTTTCATCAGGGTGAAAGCGCTCAGTTTGTTGTGGATGTCCATTAAACCTTCTCTTGTATTCGTGGCGAGTTGTTATTTCAAGTGTAGAATAAAGTCTGTTGACTGTATGCATTTAAGATGTTCACAGTTTAAAGCATGCATAGTATTAAGAATACTAGGAGTAATACTGAGTAGCAGCTTTGCACGCTAACATTTCATATCAGACATACTTTGGCAGCAGTGTGGGTGACTACACGTGTGTATCACATTGATGAGGGCACTCATACTAAAAAGGAACTGTAGTTATCATTGTTAGAATTTTATGAATTCTGCAACAGTTATCTATTTGGTAGTGTGACATTGTGTTTCTCTATTATGTCTTTTGCAGACTTTCAGGCCTGTACATTCTGTAGTTTAATTGTGCATTCAGTGCAGAAATGATTATCACTGTTTTATTTAAGCTGTAGTATGTTAGTCCATAGCTTCTTCGCTTTATGCAGTCACTAGATATACTCTTAACTTTTACTTTTGTTTGGATGATGGGTGCTCAGGTCTGTCCACAACAATATCTGAATGATAAAGGAATTGTTCTTTAGCATACTGTTTGAAGGCATTGTAAGAGTCCGTACCTTATTAACACAGAGGAACTGAGGACCTTAAGCACTGCATTATAAGGCTAAGTACCACAAACAGGGAGTCTTAGAGACTTCATTATAAGACTTTGTACCACAGAGAATCTTTGCTCCAACATTATAAGGCTCAGTACCACAGTACCGCAGGCAAAGGGTCTTAGCTCTTATATTATATGAGTCAGTACCCAGTTACTACAGACAGAGGACCTTAACCCCTGTTTAACAAGATTTAATACCACAATACCAGAGACAAAAGGGCTTGACCCCTACATTATATGACTCAGTATCACAAAGAGAAGGCCTTACATCCTATACTATAAGATTCAGTTCCATGGTACAACAGAGAGAGGGCCTTAGTATCTATATTATAGAGCTTTGGACCACAGTACCACAGACAGAGAGACAAAATTTAGTACCAGAGTACCACAAGTAGACGGCCTTAACCTGTTCATCATAAGACTCAGTATCACAGTACTGCAGACAGATGGCCAACTCAGTACCATATTACCAGAGACAGACTTTGACCCCTACATTATAAGACTCAGTACCACAATACCACAGACACAAGGCCTTGGGGTGTACATTGTAAGACTCAGTACCACAATACCACAGACACAGTACCTTGGGCTGTACATTGTAAGATTCAATATTGCAATAACACAGATACAGGGCCTTGGGCTGTACATTGTAAGATTCAGTACCACAATAGCACAGACACAGGGCCTTGAGCTGTACTTTGTAAGACTGAATACCACAATACCACAGACACAGGGCCTTGGGCTGTACATTGTAAGACTCAGTACCAAAAAACCACAAACACAGGGCCTTGGGCTGTACATTGTAAGACTCAGTACCACAAAAGCATAGATTCAAGGCCTTGAGCTGCACTTTGTAGGACTCAGTACCACAATACTACAGACACAAGGCCTTTAGCTGTACTTTGTAAGACTCAGTACTGCAGTACCATGATACCACTGGCAGAGAGACCCAGGCCCAATATTATAAGACTCCATACCACAGTGCCACAGACAAAGGGCCTTAGCTCATACATTATAAGCAGTATTACCACAGCATCACAAACAGAGAGCTTTAGCCCCTGTGTTATAAAATTCTGTACCACCATATCAGAGACAGAGGGCTTTACACCATACATTATAAGACTCAGTACTACTGTAGTAGAGATAGAGGGCCATAACTCTACATTATAAAGATTAATACTTCAGTACCCCAGACAGAGGGCCTTAGTCTGTATATTATAACACTCAATATCACAGTACCACAGACAGTGGTAACAGACAGTGGCACTCACCATGGAGACGGGCTAGTCTAGCTGGATATATGTCCATTTTCAGTAGAGGCCCGGGGAGAAAAGCTCCACATAGAAAACTAACAGAAACAGTACATTAAAACATTAATTACAAGAATATTATGAGATGATTACATGTGTTCCAAGGTAACAAAACATATAAAAAAAAAAACATTTTTTTTTTTACTATGAGAAGAGGGAGAAGGATTTAGAAGTAAGTGGAAGATGCACAAAGCAAAGTGATGAGCAGGAATAAGAGAACAAAGCAGTTAAAAATGGGATTGGAAGAATTAGGTGTAGGGTAGTAAGTTGTTGATGAGACAGTAAGATGGCCAATTTGGTTTAGTGTGATTTGATGATTTGAGTTTGATACTTTGTGGTTTAGTGTTATGACATTTCACTGAAATGTCGTACAACCATATATATATATATATATATATATATATATACATATACATATACACACAATAGAATAGAGATATTATGTTGAAGAGTTGTTTTAACAATGTATGGAAAGGCCAGTACATTTAATTGAAAATCAGCTGATTGAACTGCATCGGCTTTTCCGGACTGAGGTCGCAGTACAGCAGGGAATGTGACATTTGCACTTTCCCCACTGTAGTGCAATGTCAGAGTTGGTATATGTACGTATATATATATATATATATATATATATGTATGTGTATATACACACACACACACATATATATATATATATATGTATATATATATATATATATATATATATATATATATATATATATATATATATTTATATGGGTCCACTTTGTAATTTTGAAAATTCAAACCCCCCACACCCCCTACTACTTAAATGTACCAACTCTGAGATTGCACTACAGTGAAGAGAACGGTAAAGGTACTGTTCTGCACTGTTGGGTGATCTCAATTGTTTAGTTTTGAGATTTAAAAACTTCGAACATCTAGACATCAGGATTCTGATGTTCGAGGTTTTGAGATTTTGAAATTACAAAGTGGACCCATAAATATAAGTGTATATATATATATATATATATATATATATATACATATATATACATATATATATATATATATATATATATATATATATATATATATGTCTACCTGTTATTATCGATCACCGGAATTTTACTCTGTGAAAGTAACCACTTGGCCACCATGACTAAATAAAGAAACTGAAGCAAATCAAACCCACCCATGTGGTGGGCTTCACCCAAACACCTCCTTATGTGAGGGGCTGTACCCTCCAAACCCCTTAACTAAAGTAAAGTTCACCATGGTGGCCAAGTGGTTCCTTTTCCAGAATAAAATTCCGGTGATCCGAAAGTTCGTGAAAGTAAGTAGTTGGCAAAGTCTCAAAAAGATTTTTTTGAAGTTCGGTGAAGTGGGTTTTCGATAATAACTGGTAGACCCATATATATATATATATATATGTATATATATATATATATATATATATATATATATATGTATGGATTGTGGAGCTATGTTTTCTTTTTGATCAATGTTTTGTGATTTGATTATTTGAGTTTTATACTTTGTGGTTTAGTGTTATGACATTTCACTGAAATTTCATACAACCATATATATAGGCATACATTTATTTATCACTGACTATGTCCATTGAAAATATTATTGGTGGTGTTATTAGTTGACTGAAGGTTTTGTCAAGTAGTGCAATCTTTGAATTGTGTATTATGAAAAGTAAGTGGAATTGGGGAGTAATGCTGAGCTTGTTTCTTACAAAGGTTTTGGCACTGGGGGTTTATTGTGTGCATGCATGTGTTTCTGGGTTAGGGTTAATAGTCAGGGCGTGGGAATTGGGTAGATGTGTCGTGTGTTTGGATTATATTGCATAGTATGTGAGTGTGTGTGTGTGTGTGTGTGTGTGTGTGTGTGTGTGTGTGTGTGTGTGTGTGTGTGTGTGTGTGTGTGTGTGTGTGTGTGTGAGTGTGTGTGTGTGTGTATATATATATATATATACACCAACTCTGAGATTGCACTACAGTGGGGAAAGTGCAAATGTCACATTCCCTGCTGTACTGTCTTGTGCAGTGGTAATGTTAAGAAAGGGGGTTTAGTACCCTAACATGTAGCGGTAGGGTTAGGGGCAGGGATAGGGCAGAGTTAGGGTTACGACACATAAGTGAGGTGGTATGGGAGGGTATCAATGAACCTGTTAATAATAAATGGAAAATGGTTCAAATAGTTGCTTGCACTTTGTTGGTTCAATGTTTGATAGACTACTATGAGTTGAATTTATCTCTGCTTAATTAAAAGGTCTTGTTGAGTTTACAAACTGCATAATATTTTGTTAATTATCCTGCATATGTCAAACTAAATTCAAATTATCTCAGAACAATACAGCTTTTAGATAATTAGTTAAAGGCAATGAAAGTGAAAAAAATGTAGACGCACCTTGCTTGGTTAATTCTTTCCCAACAAACAAATACAGCAATAACATAGCTGTTGCACTCTAATCTCCTTTGGGGACAAACATGTAGGTTGTAAACATGGGCACAGAATATAAAATGAAACAAGCCGTGTTTGTTTCAAACCGTGATGAAAGCAGCTTCTCAGTTGCTGCTTAAAAGGACAACAGCTCATGGCCAAGAAAAGGTGGCAAGGCAAGCTAAACAAAACCAAAACCAAAAGACAGCTCATGGGTTGTTAGTACTTCATAGCATATTTTAGAGTCTACTCATGGTAAATTGCTTAATAGAGCATTATTGTTTGTTGTAACTTTTCTGTGCCTCAAACACAGATTGTTTCTGACATAAGATACATTTCTAGGTATCTGAATTTAAACTAATGGTACCATAGCACATAGTTAATAATGACACAATACAATTTACGTTTAAGATAGCTTGTTTAATCTACCGTATCATCCCACTGTAAAATGTTTTGAGCAACATGCTCTTCACAGTTTATTCTAGTAACATAATGAGTTAGTCTTACTTTAGTAGTATAATGATTTAGTCTAAGATTATACACACAATTTGAATAAAAGTCTGAACTTGAATCTTTCATATTTGGTAATTACCATGGCTGATAAAGGTGGGGCAATGATGGTACAGGACCATTTAGATTTTTATTAAAAGAACGCTAAACTATAGCTTTCAAATATCCTTTCTATCACAAACTGATGTTAGCTTCCATCACACATCTCAAAGATGAAACTGATGTGTTTTTTTATTTTAGTTCTTTAGAAACTAGTGTTAAATCACTTTTTGAAGTATCAGTCAATGGTGAAAGACCTAGTTAAACAATACTTTTACCTTTTGCCTAAAATTACCCCGGATTAATAGCAGTTTGTGGTAATTTTTCACTTATGGAATCCTTGTGCATTTGTTGTAAGCCTGCTAAAAACCCTTCTACATTTAGTTCCTGTACATATGTTACTACAGAATTTATGGGTGACATAAAAACTAATAATGGCACCTGTGTGTGCATGTTAGATATACAGTACGTATACATTTGCATTCGCCACGAACAAGGGCTGTCAGAGATTTTGGATGCATGGCTAGGGTTAAAAAGGCCCCTGTGGTCGTTAGCCTAGTAAACACCAATGAACCTATGAACCTATTATGTTATTTCTTATCACTCTCTAGTTTTTATGTACCCACTTTTCCACAATTTATAATGGAACTTTTTGAAGATTTTGCTAAAAAAAGAATGTATTTTATTTTAAGGGTGATTGTTGCAAGAGAGGCATTGCTATCGGGGCCACATTATGTGGATCTATTCATGTTTTTTTTTTTAAACAATTCATAAACAGTGCTGAAAAATATCACTGTGTTTTAGGACACATCGAACTTTGAAGGCATTGTCTTGAGTATCGATGGTTCTTAGTGAGAGGGGATTTGTTTAAACTACACAGACACATTAATTACTTAAACTTTAATTCATTGTGCATGTTATTTATATATACTTATGGTTTATTTGTCATTAATTAATGGGTCTGTCTGTACCTCGTTATATAGGAAACCCTTTTGTCGCTTGTCCCTCTCTAACATAGATGACAAAGAGCAGGGTAGTTCATTTAGATGCTTTATTACATTGAAACACATAAGGATGGATAGCAGCATCATAAAATATAAACAAACTGATTAACAGACAGGCCTTACAGACATACATGCTTATATCTCAACAGCTTACTACAAAATGGCAGTCAGGCTTGCACGTGCTCAGTATTTACACACTTGTACAGGCCCTTAGATAGCTTCTTAAAGTTACATACACACATTGATCTACACCTTTCATTACAATTCCATACTTTCAGCAATCAGTTGTCATTCCCCCATATCATTAAAATATTCCTGGGTCCCAGATTCTGAGTATCAGATGTTTATGCAGTCAGGGATTAGAGTTTCTCACGGAGGCACAAAATAT
The DNA here is from genome assembly GCF_019279795.1 of Protopterus annectens. Classification (NCBI taxonomy): domain Eukaryota; kingdom Metazoa; phylum Chordata; order Ceratodontiformes; family Protopteridae; genus Protopterus; species Protopterus annectens. The sequence goes on along the minus strand of NC_056728.1, from coordinate 1,830,705,011 downwards.
TAAACAATGATTCAGAATTAGAGGTTATTGCGCACAGGTCATTGAAACAACACATGACAAATCTATAGTAGTTAACCACACTAATAGCTAGCTCATAAATAACAATGATATAAATGCATTTAGCAGCAATAGTATCAAGATCAGACAGATATTGTTAGGCATTGGCATCCTTTGAGCCATGATAGTATTTTTTTGGTGTAGTTGTCCCTTTGGACTGCAGACATATCTACTAGAAAAGCAGGAATATGTCAAAATGTTTTCTGCATTAAAAATCTTCTAGGCTAGTTACTAAACAAATGACCATTTCAGGAAATCCCTCGGTAGTTAACTTTTAATGAACAAATGTCTCCATTTATAAGCATGCTTGTAAACATTATTTACATCTACCAGTACTACTAAGACCTATGAAATTAGGCGTTTAGTTATGTTTGACATGTATTGGATTATTTACAGGTAAGTCTGTACATGTAGGTCATTCCACATACAGCAAACTTCAGGCCCTTGAAAGCAATGCCTTACATTACATTAATCTAAACCATAAAAGAGACAGGAGAGCTCTCTACTGTAATACATAATACAAAGTAGGTTCATATTTATAGGGCTAGATCGGCTGTTCACTCATTAGCTCCCCAAAGCACAACAATTTTGGATTGAATGAGAGGAATTGGATACTTTGTGGCAAATACTCCCCCCTAAGGTTAAATGACCAGTTGTTTTTCTTGGGTATCTGTTTAATTATTATGCTGTAATCATTATTATATTTATTAGGATGTACACAGGATCTTTGGTATTTGGATCTAAACATGTTTATTCATTTATATTTTCAATATATTCACTAATGACTCTCCACCAGAGGTGTTTTTGTCACTGCATCAGGTTTTCTTAGTATTTTGATGTTTCTTAATCTGAGGGTGCTATGCACTTTAAACATAAAGTGCCACACATTTTGGTTCATGTTTGTTTAAGTTTTATGATTATTTTGGCTGTTTGGGTAGAGTTATTTAGCTAATTTAGCTAATTACTAGGCTAGCTTCCTTAATGGGCCATTGTAAGTGTAGCCAATTTCCCTCCCAAAGGTGAGAATCAAACTCTGAATCTGGTGTCTCTGAGTCAAACACCTTAACCATTATACCAACTCCCAAATGGCTATTGTTATTGTTATTTTTATTTTTCCAGGAAAAATCATGACAGATATTATAAATGTGTTGATACAGGAAGCTTTATGTATAAATCTCACTCAGATGATCTTAAGACCAGAATCACAAAGGATCTATTGGCAGACATGCTGAAATGGCCAAAAGATGAACCTCGATAGAGGAATAAGGCAGGCCAGAGGATAATAACTCACACAAATAAAAGAACCAATGGTACATAATCCCTGAAAGGGCCCTGGTTATTAGTGTGGCACCAACAAGAAAATAATTTCCACTTGCTAACATAAGATTTCCTAGAAGCAGGTTTTCTTGCCTCCTTTACTACCTTGTTGCACCTCTTCATGGAGAAGGTGTCAAAAAGGTATCAAAATTAGACCAGACTAGGGAGTATCAAACTCCCTCTTTCTTATATAAGTAGATCCTATCTGTGATGGAGCTTGTGGTAATTGCCCTTGGCCAATTCCATAAGAGAGGAGAACCATTGTTGCTCGGGCTAAAAGTGAGTCACCACAATGATGTTTGGAGAGTCCTTCTGAATTCTCAGAATTATGCAGGAGATGAATGAAAAGGATGAACATTCGTCCAGGAACATTCCTGACCATCAAAATGAAAATGCACATTTTATAAACCTGCCTGTAAGGAGACTTGTGCAGAATTTGCTTAGTTGTTTGTTTTGAAAGTAGGCAAACATATCTAATTGTGGTGTTCCCCACAACTGGATCAATTCTTGGAAGACACCCTCATTCCTTTTCCATTTATGAGGGTCTGTACTGGGCCTGCTCAGCTTGTGTGCTACTACATTTTACTCTGATGGAATGTACGACTCTTGGTAAGTTAATCAGTGCTTTAGAGTTACCTCCCAAGCTACCACAGCCAGCCTGCATAGTGGATATGACTAGGTGTCCCCTGTTTGTTTATATACCATATCACTGTGGTGTTGTCTGTAATCACCTGCAGAGGTTCCAGAGACCATAGATGATGAAGAGATTCTATTGCTTGTATCACAGCTAACTTCTCTTTGACATTTATGCATGTTGGCCAGTTTGTTTTGTTCCAAAGATGTTGGCGCATTTACCACATTGAAACTCCTTCCAAAGCAAAATCTGAAATGTGTGTTGTCACAAATTGAGATGGGGCTGGAAGACAGAATGGGAGACACAGATTCAGAGCATTCTGTTGTTTTTACCACAGTAGTTATCTCTTTATAAAACCCAAAACTGGAATCTAAAATTCCAGAGGTTGAGAATATTGGGTGCACATATTTTCTAAGTACTACTGGTTTTCCTCATCTGCAGCCTGGCAAGAAGATTCATGAGAATCATGGATGCCATGAACTGTAGAATCTTAAGATACTCTCTTGCTGAAGTATGAGACTGATATGAGAAACTAAGGCTGATTTCCAGACACAGGTCCACTTTCTCATGGAGTAAGAATACCTTTTGCAGGGAGGACTCTAGAAGGCATCCCAGATACAACATCTTGTTAGAAAGCATTAAGGACTATTTCTGACTCTTGATCTGAAAGCCCAGGCTGAGATGATATTTGTAACTCATGAAAGGGACTCCTGATATCTGGAAAAAGGCTCTGCAAAAATGAGTAAGTCATCTAAATAAAGAAACATGTGAATGCCCTGCATTATCCAGTGACCTAATGATGTAGTGTCCTGTCCATTTTTCTGAAATAATACCTGGCTTTTTTGGACCTCTCCTACCATTTCATTTTAGAACCCAGATTGCAGAGATTGCTTGTTTTGATTTTTTGAAAAAAAAAAACTATATTTTTGGATGATATAGAATAAATGAGCTGCAAAATCTTAGTAACTCCCTGGACCAGTTCTCTTTCAACAGACTTTCTGAGTATCTAAGCAGCAGAAGGACCAAACCAAACCTTCTTATCCAGATTATACTTCTTCAGAAAACTTCTGATTACTTACCCAGGTGTAATATCTCATCACAGTAAAAACAGCTGTAGGCCTGTACACAGATTCAGCATAATCATATACACACTTTAAAGAATGTTTAGGCACTTGAGAAAGGGTAGCAATAACAGGATTCAGAAAATACCTACCTTATGTGGGGAAGGTGGCAAAAAAGCTCCTCAAACTGTCCACAGAAGCCAACAAGTACTTCATATAAGCCTGGAAGTGCAGGACTGTAAAGGCTGAATTTGAATAAGAAAAATTATGTTTTCAAACATGAGAAAGGCCTTACCATCCTTGTCTGAAGGCAAAAATATTATTATTGATCAGAATCTTGTTAGCAGCTGGAGAAGAAATAGAAATAAAGTTGGGTCAGTCCTGAAGTAAGAAAACAAGTACTTGTTAGACTGCGGAACTTTGCAAAGTCTATCCACCTTTTTATGACTGAAGGTTGACTACAGAATTATTGCAGGCAGCATCAAGAACATTTTCTAAGGCTGGCATAATAGGAGGAGTAGGTGTACTATGTGGAGCCACATGTAACATATAGTACCTCCTTAAAGAGGGAGGGGGCATCGATTTGTTCCTTCAAAAACACATTACTCATCTTGGACAAAGTCTCAGAAAAGGAAAACTCCTCTGTAGGTGAAAATGAGGAAATACTCGCCTTAGAGTCAGAATCAGGTGCTTGTAAGGAAAACACAGAAGAAGACCTTTCTCTGTCATCATACCTCTCAAGTGTACCTCATTATGAGGAACATACCTCATTTGGGGTCTTAAAAAGTTCATGTTCCTCGAAATTCCTTAAAATTCCACATTGAAAGAGTCTGTCACACATTCAGTCGTAGGAATGTTTTTAAGTGAAATCCATGGTAAATGGAAATTAATCATATTAATTCATTAAAGGATCTTCTTTATAAGTAAAACCAGCATATTTTAACAATCCTATGACATTCCTAGTTAAAGTTGTTAGTAAGCTATTAGTATGTGTTCCACATTTTTCCCATTTGTTCCACATTATGAAGGCGAGTGTTCCTCATTTTGGCGATGGAAGGTTGAGAGCTATGCCTGTCATTATCATTAGTGGCTGGTAAAACACCTTCAGGAGTTGTCAGATTAAGATACACATTTAGATTTTCCCACAGTTCCAAAGGATTCAAAAGCTGCAATAAACAGTTAAGGGGAAAAAAAAACATCTGTATTAACAGACACATTATTTTCAGATGAAATATGTCTACATTTTTGCTTCTTTTTCCTAAGGATATCCCTAGAAAGAGACCAGCTGAAGAATGGCACTACAACATGGGAAGCAGGTCTCTCTCCCTGGCCACTCTGGCAAGAACCCCCCCCCCAAAGAAGATGGTTCTCCCACGCCCACTATGGACACTGGAATAGGCATGGAAGATGTGGTTAAATCCCAGACCTTGTTGGCAAAAGGGACAACACCAGAGGGACCCAGGGGAAACCAGTGAGTGGTCTATACTCTAAAACCACACCAGCTCTCTTTTCCTATACCATGTCACAATATTTGATGAAATGTATTTAGATGAAATGTAGTTTTAATTAAGAGTTTTAGATGAAATGAACTGTTTTTTGAAAATGAAAAGAGCTGGGAATAAAATTACCAACTGTGTGTGTGTGTGTGTGTAAATGGAATACATGAAGATGTGGTGTGTGTGATGCATGAAATATCTTGTACTTTATTTAGCAAATGTGTTTCATGAGTGAAGATGCCTTGAATCATGAAATGAGTTCCTTAATTTTACAGTAGAACATATTTTGTGTGTCACACAAATCAGATATCTGCTTATTTTATGTATCCATGTTTTGTGTTTTTATGTCAGAGTAGTGGTTCCTATTGAATTATTTAGGTGGTGTTAATCCCTCAGGTTTCCACTTTAAATAGTTTGCATAGTTTTGAATGATTGGCTTTTGACATGAATGGCTTTGAACTCTAGTTCTAAGATAAATTGTAGTTATTTTTTGTACAGTGACAGTTAATATTTTCCAAACTCTATTACCCTTCATGCCTGCTAACCATTAACCCAGCCCCTATTGATCATGAGTAGTTTGTTCCGCTACATAGCAACAGGGCAAGTGCTGATCAAAGAGATTGTCAGTCATACAACTAAAGAGGTTGTGACCTTGTCAGCATTCCAGCAATAACAGAATTTCTGATCAGTTCTTTACTGCACCCGTGGTAGCTGACATGAGTACCTGTGTCACTTCAAGGTGTCTCATGACCTCTCTATGCATGTATCTGCTTGCAAAGACGTGATGAGGGCTAACTTTATCAACTTAGGATCACCAAGCTCAAGTCCCAGGTATTGGTAATGTTGATGTAATGCAAACCTGCTCTCGCATGGTCAGATGTTTGTGTAGTTAGGAATCAGAATTTGTCAGGGAGGCATGAAACAGCTGGCACCTCCTCTGCCTTCCTCTCAGTTGGAGAGCTTGTATCAGCTACTCACCCTACTCTGTCCCACCCATATCTTCCTGTACCTGAGATGCTATTTGAACTCAGGTAGTTTGGGTCATAGTTAGGACATTATTCCTGTACACTTTAGATCCAGTTGACGGTTCATTTATTTGATGTACTTTATTAGTTTAGTGAGTGTTACACTAGGATTCATTAGTTTTGTTGTGTAGTTTCTTTTTTTATAAATTTATTTTTAGATAGTAAGAATGTGATCAGTTTTGCTGTTGACACTGTTTCCCACCTTGCTAATTGCATTCAGTGTTTATTGTACTTTTTATTGTTTTATTTCAACATTTTCATTGTACATAAAATTAATATAATTTTAAGCCGATAATTTAGATAGGCAGTGCTGTTCTTTGAGGTTGTGTGTGTGAACTTTGTATTTGCGATATGAAAGTTACTTTTTTCTTTTTTACCTTGCAATGAATGTGAAATGTGTTCTGTATTTCAGTTTATGCACTACATTACCAAGTATAAAGTTAAAGTAATCATACATTTGAATTTAGGAGGATTGTTATGAGGAGGGATGGCAATGTCACTGGTTTGTATGTGCACTTTATAAAATTATTTTTTAAGTATTAGTGCATTTAAATGATGGTTTTTGTTAATTTTCATGTCATTTAACTTTTTAAAGATAAACTATGTGTACATTATAGTATAAGAGGTTGCTTCTGGTGGGCAACAGTGACTTGGGGTGTTAGTTTTTCTGCTGTGTGTTTGCATTGTAAAAATATGGTGGGGTTAAGGGAGCTACAGTAGCTTGGATAGTATCTTAAATCTATTGATGAACTTTTGATGACATCTTTATTCTATAGACATATTTAAATATCTATACTATGCCAGGTATCTATTTTTTAAATCACAACCCTATCCAGGGTCTAGAGTGAGGATAAATTATTTAAGTCAATCAATTCATTTGTTAGTCAGTCACTCAGGCAGCCGGTATATAAGAATAAACTTGTGCTATATTTGTGAATATCTGCTAAATGACTGCAGGTGACAAAGAAAGACCTTTTAAACAAACAAATCAGAATAAATATAACAGTTAGATAAAATGATACTCTAAACATAAAACTTGCTCCATATAAAACTCTTTATATGAGTGTTTTGTTTTACTTATGTACAGCTTTCATTTTTATAAATGGTTAAAAACGTAAAAAAAGGAAAAATCTTTTCCATGCATATATGTGCAAATGTCCATGTGTATACATATACATATACATATATATTTCTATCTGCCTATCTATCTATCTATCTATCTATCTATCTATCTATCTATCTATCTATGTATCTATCTATCTGTCTCTCTGTATGTCTATCTGTCTGTCTATCCATCTAGCCGTATGTGTGTGTGTGTGTGTGTGTGTGTGTGTGTGTGTGTGTGTGTGTGTGTGTGTATGTATGTATATATATATATATATATATATATATATATATATATATATATGTATATATGGGTCTACTTCATAACATTGAAATTTCATAACATTGAATTTCATAGGTTCATATTAGCTTGTTGAACACTCAAAAGAGAGAATGCTCTTTGATCAACAGCTAATAGATGAAACAACAATATATGTATGTGTGTGTGTGTGTGTGTGTATACATATATATATATATATATATATATATATATATATATATATATATTTATATATATATGTATGTATATAGGGTTCCTATCTGCAGACCGAAGACACATTTTTGAATGCATTTTGGTCGAACTGACAAAACCGAAACTGCAAAATATCGAAGTGACATGTAAGCGAATTCTTTCCCTGGGAAAGAATTTGCTTTGCCGCTTTGGTACTTTGCCATTTTTGGCACTGTAGTGCAGTCTTGGAGTTGGTATATTTAAGTAGGGGGGGGTGTGGGGGGGTGAAGCCCCCCACTTAATGTCATGTTTTAATGGTCTTTCTTTTTTTTTTTGTTGGAACAGTGATTTTTTTTCCCTTGGAAAAAAAAATCACTGTTCTGACAGTTCGGTTTTGTAAGCTTTCGCTTATACGAGGTCGATTAATCACTGTTTGCTTACCTAAGCATTCGGTGATCTACAATAGACCCTATATATATATATATATATATATATATATATATATATATATATATATATCAATGTCTGTGTGTGTGTGTGTGTGGTTGCACAACATTATGATGACTGCTCATTTAGATGACATGGCAGTTGGGTGGCTGATTTTGCCAACCATTTAATTAAGTAACTTTTTTTGCCGTAAACTGTGCTTTGTTTGATTATAGTGAAAAGTAGTGTATTGCACTGTAGTCATGTTTATGCGACTCCAGGGTTTTGTATATATAAGTAGGGGAGTGAGAGGTGCAAAATCACCTCACATAAATGAAAGTTTCTTATATTTGCAATTAATGAGTTTTATACTTTAAATCAGAAGAGAAATAAAAGTGCTTCTGTTTCAACCATTACTTGTGCTAGAGAATGTTTTGTTGTTTGATGTATTAATAATATATATATATATATATATATATATATATATATATATGTGTGTGTGTGTGTGTGTATACATATATTGATTATATATATATATATATATATATATATATATATATGTATATATATATATATATATATGGGTCTAGGACATTTCACTGAATGTACATTTCACTGAAACTCAAATGACTGAACACAAATCATTGAAAGCACAATTCACTGAAAACTCAATTCACTAAAACATATTTCACTGAAAGTTATATATCGCCTTTTCCCCACTGTAGTGCGACCCTGGAGTTAGTATATATAGTAAGGGGGGGGAGTGGGGGGTGTAGCCCCCCACATATTTTAAGTATATATTATGTTCAAAAAACAGTAATATATTAGAATTACAAGTATCCATGTACATAGTTCAAAATATTTAAAATATGTGGGGGGGCTACACCCCCCACACCCCCCAATGTGGGGGACGGTGCCCCCATACCTCTCAACCTGGAAATGTCAAAAATCTGGACAGAGGCCCATGAAAAATAGGTACAAATCTGTACGTTGATTAACATAAAATGTGCATACATAATTATGTATCCACGCCCACTCCAGTGGAATTGTGGGATATCAACTTTCAAATGCAAATGAAGAGCAGACAGCCAAAAATATGGCCCCAAATACACCTTCCTGATTGTGTTAAATTATATTCTTAGTATAATCCAGTACAGTTGTTAGAGCACGTTGTAAATTTATTGTTTTGAATATTTTTTCCAGTAAGCAGTGAAACAAAATGCATGAACCAATAATGACAAAACTGCTCAATTCAGACCATTTCCATCATAAAAGTCTACTCAAACTTCTGCAGTCCACCAGTATCGGTAAATATGCACAATCTCTGCAGAAGTAAAAGCCATCTAAATAATTCCACATTAAAGAGATCTGTAACTAATGAAGAGATTGCTGCTAGGAACCAACTTTATATTTCACTGTTTAATCTACATATAAAGTGCCTGTTGCCCTTGAGGAATAAATTGCCTAGGTTACATAAAAAAAATGATAAGCGAGTAATATTGCAATAGGGAATGGATGGCAAAGTGATAACAGGCTCATAGTTACTAGTTATTGCCACCAAAGAGGACATTCTCAGGACTGCAGCATCCACCCCCTTTAAAAGTACAACAAAGCACAGTTTCAGCAATGCATCTCCCTACAGTGGGATTAGAACCCACAGCTACTAAGAATGCAGGCAGACTTGGCATAACCACCACTAAACTTACCTTCCCCTGAAGCTCTCAGCTCCTTATAAAATCTACTCGACACTCAACTGTGTCTCTCAACTTTGCAGTACAAGAAATCTGGAAAAAGCCTAAATTTATCGGGGGGGGGGCAAAAGCCCCAAAAAACTAGGACACATTTTAAACATAGCTTGTATAATCTAGGAAAGTTGCTAGAATAAAATGTTGTGTTACCACCATGCATTTCCTGGAAGATAGAAAGACTGAAACTTAAATGGCTATGTTGTATCTTTCGGCTTTTCTCAGTTAGGGGTCGCCACAGCCGAATTCCAGTCCGCTAATGATTGGCAGTAGATTTTTTACATACCGAGTTTCCAGCCCTGATGCACAACCTTCAATGAAGGTTTGCCCATTCACGCATGTCTCCACACTGAAGACGGTTTAGCTGAGAATCGAACAGGACAATTTCTTACTGTGAGGCGACAACACTACCGCAGCACCTCCACCGCAGAAACTTAAATGGCTATCATTTAGTGAATTCAGTTCTAACCATAGCTGTCAACCTCTTAACACAAAATACCTGGACAAAGCCAATAAATGGGGGAATACAACCCTAAAAGTAGGGATACATTTCAAAAATTGATCTTATAAACTTAGAAAATTGTTAGAATAAAAGGTTTTGTGTTACCATGTATTTTCTGAGAATATGAAGTCTGAAAATCAAATGCCTGTCATTATTTAGTGAATTCTGTCCTCACTGATTTGCCACAAAACTCCAGAAAAACACAGATTTTATGAGGAACAGAAAAAAAATATGAGGCAAAAATCTGCACAGCTTTCACAAGTAGTGGTGGGTAGGGCTCTTTCTACCTGTACCCAACACACACACACACACGCACACACACACACACACACACACACACACACACACACACACACACACACACAGCTGATAAGTCAATGGGCTGGCTGATAAGATGCCTGCAAAAGTAAGCAGTGCCGATAAGACAACGGGCTGGCAGTGTATCACCTTAAAATACAGCTAGTACTGCTAAAAAAGTCCATGGATGTCTGCAAAAGTAAGCAATACTGATAAGACAACAGGCAGGCAGTGTATCACCTTAAAATACAGCTAGTACTGCTAAAAAAGTCCATGGATGTCTGCAAAAGTAAGCAATGCTGATAAGACAACGGGCAGGCAGTGTATCACCTTAAACTACAGCTAGTACTGCTAAAAACGTCCACAGATGTCTGCAAAAATAAGCAATGCTGATAAGACAACGGGCTGGCAGTGTATCACCTTAAAATACAGCTAGTACTGCTAAAAACTTCCACAGATGTCTGCAAAAGTAAGCAATGCCAATGTCTGCAAAAGTAAGCAGTGTTGATAAGACAACGGGTTGGCAGCTTATCACCTTAAAATACAGCTAGTACAACTGCTAAATAAGTCCACGGATGTCTGCAAATGTTAGCAATGCCAATAAATAAACAGGCTGGCAGTGTATCACCTTAAAATACAACTAGTAAGTAATGTTTAATAAAATGGGCCAGCAGCGTATCTCTTAATAAGCAGGACTCACTCACAAAGTGAAACTGAATGCACTAACAATAGCAGCGTATCTCTTAATAAGCAGGACTCACTCACTTAGTGAAGTTGAATGCACTTACAATAGCAGCATATCTCTTAATAAGCAGGAGTGCAATTGAATACACTTACAATAACCATTAACAAAACAGACTGGCATGGCAGAGTGGCAGCATATCTGATAAGAGTAAGCAGCAGCACCTTAAAATACAAGCAGTAAGTAATGCTCTTAAAATGGACCGGCAGCATATCTCTTAACCATTACAGGAGTGAAAGTGAATGCAGATTGCACTTACAACAATAACCGTTAACAAAACGGGCCGGCAGCATATCCAATAGAGTAAGCAACAGAGCGCACTTACATAACAAAATGGTGACCATATCTGAGTGCACTTGCATTAACAAAACTGCAACCATATCTGATAAAATTAAAAATACAATTCTTGTTTATTACCTGGAGGCTCAGGCAGACATGTGGGTGGTTTGGTGCTCTGCAAAACTTGTACACAGTCAGTTGCCATTCCCTATTTCCCAATCCCTCCCTCCAAAATAGTTTAAATTAAATATTCTCAGACACAGAGTCCAACAGGCAGTAGATGATATAATCATGCATGCCCCTGTAGGATGGAGATGCATGGTGACATCAGTTACAAATTTAAAGTTGCAAAACAAAAAAAATTAAAAAATAAAAAATCAGAAATTAAAGGGGCCACTCGTGAATTTGTGTCACCCCATTATTTTGCCCTCAAAACTGGTAAATACTGAGGAATTTGGTATGGTTGTGAGGTATGTGCCTCCCCTTACTATATATACTAACTCCAGGGTCACACTACAGTGGGGAAAAGGTGATAAATAACTTTCAGTGAAATGTGTTTTAGTGAATTGACTTTTCAGTGAATTGAGCTTTCAGTGAAAAGGGCACACTAATTTGACTTTCAGTGAAATGTGCATTCAGTGAAATGTCCTAGATCCATATTATATATATATATATATATATATATATATATATATAGAGAGAGAGAGAGAGACAAAGAGATCAGCATACGTTGACCAAAACTTTAGTCAGCTGGTTTCACACACACACAAACACACACACACACACACACATACACACACACACTCACACACACACACACACACACACACACACACACACACACACACACACACACATGCTCTGAGATACAATGGTACATAGTCCCACTTTTCTGGTATCAGAAAAGCATGTGTTAATTGTTGTGTAACTCAGTTATGAGCATACATATTTGCTTTTCTGTGTCATGAACTTTATTACTGAGTGTCTGTACATGGTGTATCAGTTTTATTCCTGTATTCATTAAAAAGTACAGTTGTGTAAGTAAATTTAGCATAACAGTAGATGTTCATATGATCACTGCTGTCATAGCCTTAGCTTATTCTGCCAAGGATAAAACAGCTGGCCAACTTCCAAAGCTTCAGCGCACCTCTTATCCCATCAGTCAGCTCAAGCTGAGCTGACTAAAAGACAAGTTTGGATGTGAAACCCTTCAGAGCTTTCCCACCAACAGGCAAAGGGGAGCTGATCCTCAAAAAGGACAATGCTATAAAGAACTAAAAATAAATGTCCACACTCTGGCATAAAAAAACACACCAAAAAAAAAAAAAAGAAAAAAAGGGGGATAGACGGAGGGAGTGGCTGCCACAGCAGTGATCATTTGAACATCTACTATTACAGTAACTTTACTTACACATCTGTACTACATACATCACATTGATCACTGCTGCAGTAGCCATAGCTATATGGGTTGATTACTGTAGCTTACTAAATTTGGGAAGTGGAAGGAGAAGAGTCCAGGAGCTCTTGGAGAAAGGTCTTAGCAAAGCTTGACATGGACCGAAAAAAAGGAATCAAGCTTATAGTGCTTTATAAAGGTATGACTAGAGGACCAAGTAGCAGGCTTCTAAAATACTTTTAGAATCTAACTCTTTCCACAAAGCCATAGATGAAGTCAAGGCCCTGGCAAAGTGGGCCTTGATCCTGCTTATAATAGTTTTGTTGTGGTGCGAATAACAACAGGTAATCGCCTAAGACAGCCATTTAGAAATAGTCTGCTTTGGCACAGGTGGTCCCTTCTTCTTACCTTCGTAAGAAATGAATAATTGATCAGAAGAGCTGAAAGATTTAGTTCTGTCAAGATAGTGCTGGACTTGTCTGTGGATATCCAAGGTATGGAGTTAAGTATCCTTTCTCCTGTATTTTTAGGTTAATGAAAGAAAATGGGGAGATGGATAGATAGGCTTAAACTCTAATATCATTTTAAGCATAAAATAAGGTTTAATTATCAAATAAATGCTGTCCCTTTCAAAAATGATACAGGATTGACTCACCATAAGAGCTTGCAACTCCGATATTCTTCTTGCAGAAGTCAGAACACTCAATAAAACTATTTCTCATGTTAAGGAGCACAGATCAACCAGGTTAACTGGTTCAAATGGAACAAGCATTAGCTTCTCTAACACAAAATTAAGAACCCAAGAAGGGACCACTGGTTTACTTGGAGGCGTCTTGTGTAAAATCCCTTTCAAAAACATTTGACATGAGACTGCATTGAAAGAGGGTGATCCATGGGCAGACATGCTGAAATGTCTGCTAAATAAACCTTGATAGAGGAATAAGAAATGCCATATGATCATAACTCACACAAATGTTGTAAAACTAGAGAATACTTCGCGGTGAATGGGTGATGGTTATGTTGTTGGCACCAGCCAGAAAACCTTTTTCCATTTGCTAATATATGGCTTTCTAGTAGCAGGCTTTCTTTCCTCCATTAGTACCTGCTGGACATCCTCAGTAAACAGGTGCCTAAAAGAAATTAAGACCTTATTATCCAGGCAGTCAGGCGAAGTTCATGGGTTCATAGGTTCAATGGTAAGTGCTAGGCTAGCTGCCCTTGCAGACCATTTTAAGCCTAGCCAGTTTCCCTTTGTGTGCTCAAAATAACCTATCCCATTTGGTTATAGATTGACCTAACCCATTCAGTGGTCAGTAACTATAGAGGTGAGAGGCTGGCATAATGGTTAAAGCGGTTTACCTTACAGACATAAGGTACAGGGTTTGATTTTCACATGGGGTAAGTGGCTAGGCTTAAAATGGGAAAAAAAAACAGATTTCTGTCCACTGGTTGCTGGCTCTACCATGTTTTTGTATTCCTCTGATGTTCCTGAGCCATGCAGTAGCTGTACGTGCAGAGGTCTGATTGATTTCTCTTTGGATTAACCCCTTTGCTGTTGGTCGGTGGCGTGTTGTTATTATTAGGATTTTTATCCATGGATGGATGGATTTTTGGGTCGTTCGTGTCACTTTTGCAGACATAAACCTTTACATTATTGCTTGGGGAAGTTGAACTTGGAGATCCTTTGCCTAATTGGCATGTACATAGGAAACATAACTAATGGGTGTATCTAACATACAGATTTGAATACGGCAACAGGTACTGTGCTTTTTATAAAATGGCTTTGGCCTTTTTTCTGCGTGCTTTAGACTTGACACCTGATAAATGTTTACTTATGGAACTTAGTTCGATGGTGATTACTATTGGATATTGTGGCCAAACAAGTCCTATAAATATTTGTTCATTAGTGGTAAACAACGGTGCTTAATGTGAACTATTGGGACTGTTTCAATGTGGGCATATAAACGGAAGGTCCTGATATTGAAAGCGGATGCTTTTTTGTTTTGCAACACCCGCTTTGTTTTTTGCTGATACAATTTTGGACTTACAGGCCAAACAAGTGCTATAAATTTTTTCATCAGTGGTTAACAACAGTGCTTAATGTGAACTATTGGGACTGTTTCAATGTGGGTATACAAACGGAAGGTCCTGATACTGGAAGCAGATGCTCTTTTGATTTGTGACACCCGCTTGGTTTGCTGACAATTTTGGGACTATTAAGAACTTTGTAAATAACATATGTGAATTTGATGGACTTTCATTCAACCCTTGGTTCCTTTATTTTATATAACATCAGAGTATTAATATTGATTTAAGTGAACCATTGGGACTGTTTGAATATGGGCATATAAATGGCAGATCCTGATACTGAATGTGGATGTCTTTTGGATTTGCAACACCCACTCGGTTTTGCTGCTATAATTTTGGACTTTTGGACTTTATTTACTAAATAACATATGTGAATGCTATGGGCTCTCATACAATCTTTGGTTCTTTTTGAAAGCTTTATGTTACATCAGAATATTTATATTCAATTTATCTTTCTAAATAGTGTCTAGATTATAGATGTACACCAGTTGTTTATATATTATGTTCAAATGTGAGTAAGGGATATTTACAAATAGATCATCTAACCTGATTTATTCTCCAATCTTCTAGACTAAGTGCCATTTTGATCCAGGATAGTCTTAAAAATATACAGGTTTACCCTGTAGGGATTTAGGATCATTATACTATAAGGAAGACATTTCGGTCATATAAAAGAAAGAATTTCAGTATAGGGTTATATTATCAGGTATCCCCACTATACAAGGACTGACCAAGTCCTACATATAAATATATATTTTGTTTGAACCTCAGTATATGCAGGAATCCTAACATTGTGTTGAATTTCGTACCTTTGCAATTTCTAATTTGTGGTTTCACTTATGGTGTACTATTGAAACAAAAGGTTTCTTCTACTGAAATGTTGGTTTGATTGTCCCAATTTTCTGGGTTTACCCATAGAAAAATTTACTTGAGCTTCTCAAGTTTTTCAGGAAGGGAAGGTCCTGTCTAGGTTAATGTGGTCTTTATAATTGGTACCTTGGATTTAGTCACGGTCCTGTTTTCTTTCTTCTTTTTAAATTATTTTCATATCCGCTCAATTTCACCTTCAGGTGAGGTCCCCTCAGTCTTCTGGGATAATATAATAAACTACTAAACAATATTGGATGGTCACACGTTGCCCTTCATATTGGAACTCAGTACTGTATCTCATATACAGGGACTGTTATTGTTCCTTGAATCATAATTGACATTTTGGTGTGAACATAGCACTTGAAATAGGGGTCGATAAGGACTCATTGATTATAGTAGCTATTATTGTTCACATCTTTATGGTCTATGTTTAATGCACTTTATGTGTTAAGCTCCATACACATTATATTAACAGGGGCCTGCTTAGTCCTCACACCTAAGGATATTATATTCCTAAAGATTTTCAGTGAGGAACAGGCACTGTTGAAAATTTGTTGGTGACCTTGTGTAGTGCAGTTGATATCATTTACTATGGCTCTTACAGATTTACCAAGGGGCCTCTCAGCTGATAGGGATGATTTAGCAGCCTTTGGACTCACTAATTTGGAGGAAGGTAATAACAAGGAAGGTTCTGTAACAACTAATAGTTGTGAAATTTCATTCCATAAATTGAATAAAAGCATGAGGACACTAAGGGCTAATGTGTGGCATGCTAAACTTTTTAAAGTCTACTTAACCAAAGATATATCACCCAAGGGACTGAGGGTAAGGACACAACCACTTGTCTCTGAAGCAGATTCCATCTTATTGGAACAATGCGCCGAGGCTCAACATAAATCGTCAATGGAATTTGTTAAAATTTTGGCGGCATATCATGAGAGGACCATAGACAAACACATTTTGGAAATTACTGATATGTATAATGATATCAGTAAATTTGAAGGTCAGGAGGGTTATACTAATAACCTTCAGAAATTGGGACAGGACCTTCTCAGCCTTGAACAGACACTAAAGGATAAGAAAATGGGTAAATTTCACCGGGATATAAGTGATTATGAAGGGGGGGGCACCCCTTTTCAAGTAGCAAACAGGTCAGGTTTGAGTCTTCCCACAGGAAGGTCAATAAAAGGAAAAGACCCAGATCAATCTTGAAAAAATCGAATACATCAAGTTGTGATGAATCAGGTGAGGATTCCTCCACCACCTTAGAGTCCATTATACAATGCTCCGCCGACTCACCAGTCTCTAAAAGGAGAAATTCCTTGATCCCTTTAGCCAAAGGTACAAACGGGGCAGGAGGAAGCACAGGGGTGGAAAACATGGTAGATCTATTAAAACTGATTGTACAGAAATAAATAATGTGTTAAACATTTCATCTACCACACTGTCCACAACACAGATCCAAATTCTTAATAAAGGACTCAGTTTCATTCCTGGTTTCTTTATCTCTGAAGATTCATTTGCTAAGGATATCTCTGAGTTTTGTAGATTACTTAACTTGAAACTATTCTTTCAGACAGAAGATAATTCAGGTAATGACACCAGATTCAGATATCACAAATCGACATTTATTCCACCAATGCATCCAAATGTATCCATGTTCTATAATTCTACTCTCAAAGATTTACACTTCAATTTCAAGGATACCCAGGTCAAACAGAATAATGTGTCCAGGAAGGAGATGGTCACTATTGTTGAAATGGCTAATAACAAGAAATTAGTAATATTATCAGCAGATAAAGGGGGTGCAATTGTAGTACAGGACTGGTCATCATATAATTCTGAAGCTATGCGACAGTTATAAAATAATAGATGCTATACACATATGGTGATCGATCCTACACTAGGATTTAAAAAGAAAATAGATTAATTCTTACAACTAGCTAGGGAGGAAGGTATTATAACACGTGATATTCAATATCAACTCACAGTAACAGATCCTTGTTATCAATGTATTTACTTCCTCCCTAAGATTCACAAGGATCCAATACATCCACCGGGTCGACCTATTGTCTCGGGAAGAGATTCCATTACTGAACCATTATCTCAATTCCTCACATTACATCTTAAGCCTTTGCTCCAATGTGTAAGAGCAAGAATACAAGATACGACTGAATTCCTCCGTATTATAGCAGACATGCAGCTTGAAAAAGGATGGTATTTGTGTACTATGGATGTTTCTGCATTATATACCAACATCCCCCATTGGGCAGGCCTAGATGCATTGGAATATTGGTTGACAAAGTCAGAATTATATCCCCCAGGCATCAATACACTGTTACTTTGCTTGGCAGAGCATGTGCTAACTAAGAATGTGATATTTTATGGGAATGAGTGTTATCTACAGACCAAAGGCACCACCATGGGGGCTTCATTTGCCCCTATATATGCAGACCTTTTTATGGCCTATGTTGAAGACAAAATAATATATGATAGGGCACACAACATCTACATGTATGAGACTGATATATGGAGAAGGTACTTGGATGATTGCTGGATGGTATGGAGATCTGACATCATATATCTCAAGGAGTTTGTTACTTATTTGAATGAAAACAAATGGGGTATTGAATTTACGATAACTTATGATACCAATCAGATTACCTTTTTGGATGTCTTAGTAACAAGGAATGCAGATCATACACTAACAACAGAAATCTATCTTAAATACCCCCAAAACAACTCCTTGCTCCATGCCTCCAGCTTTCACCCCCCCCCCATATTTGCAGAAACATTCCAAAATCACAATTTCTGTGCCTTAGGAGGATTTGTTCAGAGGAAAAGACATTTTCCACCTATGAGTCGGACCTATCTATAAGTTTTCAGAACCGTGGGTACCAAAAAGGTGACATTGCTCAGGGTAGACGATTTGCTACCAACACAAATAGGGAGAACTTGTTACAGTATAGGGAGAATAAACAGTAGTCTAATTCCCAAATTAGATTGGTCACCACATATGGGAGAAATACGGATACTCTCATCAACTGTGTGCAGAGGCATTGGAACATACTGTTAGCAGATAATAAACTTAGGGCCATACTAGATGACAAATGTCACTTTTCCTACAGACGGGGTCGGAACATGGGATCCTTTTTTAATCATTACAAACATATCAACAGAAAAGAGAATTTATCTAAACAAATTACTTTAGAAGGGGGCCCGGTATTGGGATGCTTCCCATGTGGTCATTGCACACACTGTAATAACATGTGTAAAACCAAGGAATTCACAAGCAGGAACACTGGTGAAGTTTTTTCGATCAAATTCTTTGCAAATTGTCAATCAGATTGGGTGATTTATTTTGTGCCCTGCAACTGTTCAGCCTTTTATATGGGACAAACTTCCTGCTGTGTAAAATTTAGGATTTCAGAACATGTCAGTGACATTAGGACTGGTAAGCCAACCAATGCACTTTATAAACATACAATTAAACATCCCCGGGCTAAGTTCAGATTTACTGTGATTGACATCATACAACATAATGCACGTAACAAATCAGGTTGGCATGCAATATTAAATAAAATGGAAAAGAAATGGATTATAATATTGGGTGCACTTTTTTCCCCTGGTTTAAATGAATATATGTGATGTCATTTTGTTTATGGACTTTAGGTGGCACTAGACCACTATATATTTATATTGTGGCATTCTGTAACAAATACAGACACGGAGGAAGGCCTAACAGCTGAATCCGGTTTGTTTTTCTCCATCCTCCATCAATAAATGGATTTCTGTCCACTGGTTGGTGGCTCTACCATGTTTTTGTATTCCTCTGATGTTCCTGAGACATGCAGTAGCCGTACGTGCAGAGGTCTGATTGATTTCTCTTAGGCTTAAAATGACCCACAAGGGCAGTTAGCCTTACTACTAATCTATGAAAATCTAATCTAATATCCCTAATGAGAATAACTGAGATCATACCCATACTAGATAATCTGAGGGGACCCATGCATGGAATAAAGCATTTAGGAGATGCATCTGTTAGCAGTACACAGGGCAGTCCTGTGATAAATGTTCTGTTTATCATCCATAGATCTAAGTTGGACTTGACTATGAAAGGGATAAACTTTGTTTTATGTGGATGGGGAGTCTGGTTCCACAGCAGCAGTGTCCTCTGAGAAATATACCTCTCCCTCCAAACTGCTCTGTTGCTGTTGCAGAAGACGTTTTTATCCATAGACTGAGTATTTCTGATGCCATTCAACCTGATGATATGCAGTAAATCCATCAGTATTGGGTTGGAGGATGCCTTGTGTGCCAGACATAGTTCAGCTCTTAGCAGTCTGTAGGATGCCAAGTATAGTGACAAGGCTTTGAGTTGGTCCACGTCAGACATGTTGTTTAGGCACTGTATCCTTTTAGTAAGTTATCTCTGTGGTTGTTCTAGTTGCTGCATGTATCTGGACAGATACATGCCTAAGGAGGCATTATATTCAATGGATGGCCTAATGAGGGCTGAGTAAAGGGGACAATGACATCCCTAAATCTCAACACAATCCCTTTGTTTATAAGCTGTGCAGTTTAGAAGGACTTTCTTACAACAACAGACTCATGTTGGTTAAACGTTAGGTCAATGCCCACATAAGTTACCAAATCCCAAACAGCTGGCTTAGCTGTTAGGGATGTATTGTCAATGTGGTAGATCTTTAGAGTAGATAACTTTCCAAATGATATACTAATGCATTTTTTGACATTTAGTTACAGACCGTGATTTTGACACTAGTCATTTATTTGAGACAAATCTTCCTGCAGGAAGTTATTTTGGGATTCAATGACTGCCTCTAGCTTGCCATCATCTGCAAACTTAGTCAGCCAGAACCCTTTGGTATTGGCTTTTACTTCAGAAAAAGTAGATTCTAAATACAACAAGTCCCAACACAGAACTCTGGGAGACTCCACTGATGACTAATCTTTTTGTGGAAGTAATTTCCCATATTTTGATTATCTGTGTCCTATCTGTGAACCAGTTGGAAAGCCAGTAGGTGACATAGGGGTTTATTCACAGGTTTATTTGACTTTTATAATATGCCTAAGAGGGGAATTGTGTGAAAGGTTTTGGTCTAGGTATGCAGTGTTTTTTACCATTTTACCTTCATTCACTGCCTTGTTGACCTTTTCAAAAAAATCCACAAGGTTGAATAAGAATGCGATGTCCTTGATGAATCCAAACTGAGACAGATCCATTGTTTGGGGGTTCCATATGTTCTGATTGATTAATTCCATGATGTCTTTCCATGGGTTTACATGTGAGGCTGGTCAGACTTATGGACCTGTAATTGCCTGGGTCTGTGGAAGGTCTTCCCTTATGCAGGGGAATGACTGTAACTGCTCTCCCTTCACTTGGTACAAAATCTGTATGGAGGCTGAGACTGAACAGTGTTGTTAGGGGTGTGGCTAAATCATGCTTTGTTCTATTTAAGATGCATCCAGGGATATTGTCAGGACAGATCAACCACATATTTTTAGCTTTTGATAGCACTTTTAGGACTTAGTCTTGTGTGATAGCTGGAGTTGAACCTGTTTCAGGTATATCTTGAGGGACAGTCAGAGGAGAGAGAGAGAGGGGCGGGGGGGGGGGGTAAAGTTAGAGCTAAATGTATCAGCCAGTAGGTTAGCTATACCTTCAGCATCACTGTAGGTAACATCATTCACAATCAGCTCAGCACATTGCTGCATTGTGCTTTTGAGATTATGGGCATAAATAAAAAATGCTTTGTGATTGTCTTTAGCTTGGTTGACTGGTGTTCACTGATGATTGGTTTGATTGATGTTGGGTATATGAGAAGATCCAGTCTGTGAGGAAGCTTGTGGTAACTGTCCCTGGCCATTTCCAAAAGAAGACAGCCACAGTTGCCTGGGCCAGAAGGCAGTCACCACAATAATCTTGGGGGTATTCCTACTGAATCTTCTGAAATACTCTGGATATTAGTAGAAAGAGTGGAAAAGCATACAAGAGCATTCCTGTTTAAGGAAAAGAAAAGAAAAGAAAAGGCATCTGTCTTCCAAACCTTCTTGTCAGTTGCTTGTTCAGAGAAG
Source organism: Protopterus annectens (assembly GCF_019279795.1). Taxonomy (NCBI): domain Eukaryota; kingdom Metazoa; phylum Chordata; order Ceratodontiformes; family Protopteridae; genus Protopterus; species Protopterus annectens. The sequence continues at coordinate 1,830,683,425 of NC_056728.1, read as the reverse complement.
AGGCAAAGAGGTCTGCTTGAGGAACTCCCACATATGGATCAAAACTTGGAAGACCTCCCGCAATCTAGTTTTCATTTGTGAGAGTCTGCCTTGATCGTCCTCAGCTTGTCTACCACACAATTTCACTTTGACAGAATGTAGGATGCATGTAGAGTGGGATTGTGCTGTGAAGCTATAACCCAAGCTAACATGGCTGGTCTGCAAAGGGGGTATGACCTGGTTCTCCCTGCTTGTTGATGTGCCACATGACTGTGGTATTGTCTGTAACAACTTGAAGATGTCCCAGGGGTGAAACATGATTTAGAGAGTTGAGTGCCTTAGCCAGGGCAAGCATCACTTTGATATTTATGTGCTTGCATCTGTCCTTGTGACACACCCTGCACTTTTATCTCTCCTGAAATTGCTTCCCGAGCAAAGTTTGAGAAGTTTGTGGTGACTGACTGCTTTGTAAAAGGGGAGAGAAGGGGAGGCCTTAATTTAAGGATACCTGGTGTATCCAAAAAATGATTTCTCTTTGGGCAAACCCCAGTACTTTGTTTTGAAAAGACAAAGGGAGTTGGTGCTGGGGCACCTATATCTTTCTCACATGGAGTCTTGCCAGAGTTATCATGAGACTTAGAAAAGCCATGATACCCAACATCCTGAGGTATTTCCTTGCAGTGACCGAAGTTTGAGGGGAAAACCTTAGAAACAGATCTACATATACAGCTTTTTTTTCCTATGGAGGAAAACTCTTTGAACTGAGGAGTCTAGTTGACATCTCAGAAACACACTCCTGTGTGAAGCATTCAAGACAGACTTTTGAATGTTCTCTTGGAATTCCAGATTGTGTAAGAGATCTCTCACCCAAGAGAAACAGAGAGAAAAAAAGAAAGATTCCTGACACTTTGAAAAAGATTCTGCAAAGATAAGCAAGTTGTCTAAATATGAAACAATGTGGATACCCTGTAGCCAACAATGAGCTATAAATGGAGCTAGACACTTTCTGAACACTTAGTGCAGGGCTTGTCCAAAGGGCAAGGCACAGAACTGATAATGTGATCCAGACACACAAAACCTTAAAAAACACCTGAAGTCTGGATGAATAGGGATGTGATGATAAACATCTCTTAAATCTGGTGTTACCAAGAAACCTGAAAGGGGAAGAAGAGGTAACAGGTTGTGAAGTGACATCATTATGAATTTGGGTACTATCACAAACAGGTTTAGGAAAGAAAGATGCAGAACTAGTCGCTAAGCATTTTCTGTCTTTGGCACTTGCTCCTTCTCCACCTGGGAAGGAGGAATTGGTTCTGTCATGGGGACGGCATGTGATGAAGAACCAGAGAAAACAAAAAAGTCTGATCTGGAGGATGAGGAATGACACCAGAAAAGGAAGAATTTCCTCCCACTGCCATCTGTAACCTTGACATATTATCTTCAATATCCATTGGTCTAAAACTATCTGTTGTCAAGGAGGAACAATGGAGATTCAGATTTTTTCGAGGAAAAAAAGAGGCCAGAGTGGAAGGGGGTCACAAGGTCTCTTGAATAGTCATTCTGACTTTTTGGACTGTTTGGTTTTGAGACATTCTGGGTTTCTTTTGGAACTCCTTGTCATTTCTACTTAAATGTCTCTTTACCTGTATTTTGTTGGGACTGTTTATTCTGTGTTTTACCGAAATTGGATGAGAAGTTAGAGAATCCCTTAAATAAATTGAAAAATGAGGGCTGAAAAATTCTTGGAGATTCCTGGATCAGCTTATTCCTTTCATCACACTTTGTGATCACCTCTGCAGCATAGGGGCCAAAAACTAAATCTCTATCCAAAGGAGACTTTGAAATCTCATTTTTAACATCATCTGGCAGGTTCTGAGAATACAGCCATGCAAACCTCCTCAAAACAGTACCAGTGGCCATAGCTATGTAAGAAGTATCAACAGAGTCATGCACACACTGAAAAAATGAGTAGTGACCTGTGCAGTAGGATAAATTAAGTTATTTAAAGCAGATTTTTCCTCACAAGAAGGAACTTCAGATAAAACATTACTCGTATTTTCACAATTAGTCAGAACAAGCTTTAACATATGAGCCTGAAAATTCAGAATTCTGAAAGTGAAAGTTGAGGAGTATACACTTTTTCCCATATTTATTGATAAGTTTCTTATCTTTATTACAAAGAGTAGGATTGAAACTTAATACGTTTTTATCATCAATAGGAGCAACTGCAGTTGCTGGGTCAGCTTTGAGAATAGTATATAAAAACTTAAAAGACTGAGGAACTTTATACATCCTGTCTGCCTGCGACAGTAATGCATACATCCTGTAAAGCAGACAGAGCAGGAGGAATAGGTGTAGGTTCTTGAAATTCCTTCTGTAACAACTCATAGAATTTTTTTAAGAGACTGGGAAACCACAATATACTGCCACTGAAAACACTGGCAAATTCTAACAACAGTTTCAGCAAAAGAGAAACCCTACAGGGAGAATCAGAAACTGAGCTCTGTTCTGTGTCTGAATCAGAAATCTGAGGAGAAAACCCTTTATCTGTTACCTTTATCTTTTTGATCAGATTCAGAATCTCGAGTCTCTTCAGGAATAGAGGTATCCCTCTTTCTTGTACCAAAAACTACTTTATAAAAAGGATCAATAGCCTGAATTAAACCTTTAGCCTGACCCAGCAAATGACCCATGTCCAAGGAAATTTGAGGAGTGGGTACATACTTAGTTTTCTGTTTCTTTTTGACAGGAAAAATGAGGGCAACTGTGTTACTAAAGGCAGCTGCAGCTTCTCCAAGGACAGGCACAACATTTTGACACAACAGTGAAGCCTTCCCTCTTCCTTCTCCTAGGACCAAGAGTTGCTCTCCCTTGCCTACTGAGTGGACTTCAACAGCCACAGAGGATTTGACTAACCCCTGGTCCATAGCAGCTGCAATTGCTACACCAGAGGAATCCAGGGTAAAATATGGGTGGTCTGAGGTGCAACAAATGACCACAACAGAGTCACCTGGGTCTGTATCACCAGATCGAATGTTTAGGTTATCGAACACCTAAACATCGAACTGGCAAGACCGAAAGCAGATTTAACGCAGGCAAAGATTTCCCTTGGCCATTAGCCAAATTTTTCCATTTTGTCTACTGTAGAGCGATCTCAGAGTTGGTATATTTAGTTAGGGGAGGTGTCGGGGTGGGGGTGGGGGCAAAGCACCCCACTTCGTGTGGGTTTAAATCTTTTTTTTTTTTTTGCCAATGAAAGTCTTTCCCTACGCCATTCGCGGTTTACAGTTTTGGTCTTACCAGTTCAATGTGTAGGTGCTCGATAACCTAAATTTTCGATCTGGTGATATAGACCCGAGTCACCCACCTGCAGCTGAGGCAAATTGCTAGCCTGCTGTGGTAGCAAAGGCTGTTTGCTTAACTTTTTCTTTTTGTGGCTGGAAGAAGGACCAACCGTGAAACTGGTAGTTTGTTCTACTGTCAGGTTGAAAATGGTGCCTCTTTCCCAGGGAAGACAAGCAGTAAATGCCAACAAAAACTACAAGTCTTTAAAAGTCACTTTTTTCATAGAAAAAAAAATAGTAAAAAGCACTTCAAAACACTTTGTTAGCCTCCCAAAAGTACAAAACAAGAGTGAGAAACGGTGTATTACAGCAAGACACGGACTGTTTAATAAACGTTAGCGCTTTCGAAAGAGTTATTACCCCACCTTCTTCAGACAAACAGTAAAAAACACACAGCTTGCTATTTAAAAACACAGCATTAATGATAACAATCAGTATTAGTGAATAATTCAATTATGTAATTATCCAACAAATTTAAAGTTAAAGTGAACGCATATAAAAAAAAAATCTAAAAACATATATTAGTAAAAAGGTACTCAGAAATCATCAAAGTATTAAAATATTAGATTTGCACAGTCACTATGTTAAATATGTATGTAAAATATCTTATTATTGCCTACTAATGCCTAAAATTAAAAATTATATGTCATTACTATATTAAAACTCGTTACTGACTTCATTAAATAAATTAGCTATAAAACTACTGACGCAACTACTCAGAATAATAAACAATAAACAATCCACATAGGCAGATAAATATAAAGAAAAGTATGGAAATATATATATATATATATATATATATATATATATATATATACAATTACATTTTAAGAAATTTTTGTAAACACCTTTACTGAAACAAATGCTATACAACCATTAACAAAGAAGAACCAAAACTTGATTACAGTGTATTCAGTGTAGTTTTTTACCTACGTAGTGCTTTTAATTTAAGAATACATTTGATAGAGGCGTATTCATTCAAAAATTAAGGGGAAAGCATATTACTTTAATGGTAAATATAATTGTGAAACCAAAGGGGTGGTGTATGCTGCCTTGTGTGAGAATTGTCCCTCCTTCTATATAGGAAAAACCGAAAGGATGTTAAGAAAAAGAATTTATGAACATCTGTATGCCATGGGTAGGAGAGATCTAACTAATGCTCTTGCAAAACATATTGTAGAGTATCTGGATCATTCATTCTTATTTGTGGTTCTACACCAAGTACAGAATGGTGTAAGGGGAGGCCCATGGCAGTTGTTCCTAGAAGAACAAGAAGTGTTCTGGCAAATTAGAACATCTTCTTATCTCCCCCCGGGGTTGAATGAATACACCTCTATCAAATGTATTCTTAAATTAAAAGCATTAGTAGGCAATAATAAGATATTTTACATACATATTTAACATAGTGACTGTGCAAATCTAATATTTTAATACTTTGATGATTTCTGAGTACCTTTTTACTAATATATGTTTTTAGATGTTTTTTTTTATATGCGTTCACTTTAACTTTAAATTTGTTGGATGATTGCATAATTGAATTATTCACTAATACTGATTGTTATCATTAATGCTGTGTTTTTAAATAGCAAGCTGTGTGTTTTTTACTGTTTGTCTGAAGAAGGTGGGGTAATAACTCTTACAAAAGCACTAACGTTTATTAAACAGTCCATGTCTTGCTGTAATACACCATTTCTCACTCTTGTTTTGTGCTCAGCCTTCCAAAAGTAAAACAGACACAATTTCTCCATAGAGAAAAAGAAAGTTTATAGTTACTTTACACATCTTTTAAACTGACAGGAAAAAGAGTGCTCCTGTTTAAAGTATGACACAGTCTTGTGAAAGTCTGTTAAAACACAAAACTTCTATCTATAACATAACTTTCCTGAAGAGGAAAGTGATAAAACACAAATAATATTTAGAAAATGAAAGATTTTTTTCTTCAAAGGAACTTATTTGCCCAGCAAAGGAACAGTACCAAGCTGACTGTTGATCATTGAAAACCATAGAGGAGCGCATTCTTTTGTGGAAGTAAAGCTCTGAAGGGCTTGGTGTCTAAACCTGTTTTTTACTCAGCTCAGCTCGAGAATTTGGAAGGTGTCCTGAATCCTGGCTGGCTGTTATATCCTTGTCAGGATATAACCCATATAGCTAAGGCTACTGCAGCAGTGATAAATATAATGAACATCTACTAAATAACTAATTGGAGTTTTCACCCCATGTTTCCACAAAAAGTAAGTTGTATTCAGCTTGACATACATTGGATACTGACAATACTCCTATATACACAAACATAACAATTCATATATAATGCATATATAAGCACGGCGCAGTGGTGCAGCAAGAGGTTCTCTAGTCTGATTATCGGCTGGGGTGCCTTCTGTGCAGAATCTGCATGTCCTCCCTGCATTTGTGTGGGTTTCCTCTGGGTGCTGTGGTTTTATCCCATGTTACAAAAACATATGTCCGGAGCATTTCTCCCTGGGCCTCTGCTGAAAATTGGCTTCATTCCAAGTTGGACTTTCCTGGTTAACAAATGTTAAATAAATAAAATATAAGACTAATCACATTAAATTCTTTGCTAGTGTTTTTATAATATTGAAATTCATTTATTGAAGAACACAGAAGGAACATCTGCTTTTAAAAAAATAATGCATTTTGCAAAAATGGCGACAAAACAAGGATTTGACAAAGGCTAAACTTCTTGTGCATGTACGCCGACTTCTGCCCATGGGACATATTTTTAACAGGCTTTTGAGGTTTTTATTTAGGTAATTTACTGGAAATTCTTATTTAAGCAAAATGTACTGTAGATATTCTATATATAAACTAAATATAGTGAAAATATTATCTTTTTCAGTATTACTATCATGCTAAGTGGTTTATTAACTGTGTTTTCTTTTGATTTATTGCTTGAGTTAGAACAATGCACATGGATTCCCCTTCTCAATATATTAAAAGTGCACATTGCTTTAAAAGGTTTGAGCATGTTATAGACAGTGAAACCCTTCACATAATGTTTTGTTGGTCTATGTGAGCGAGTTTGCTTATTGTTGTTTAACATTAAATTCTGCTTCCACTTTACTAGAGACAAACAGCAGGCTATGAGTAAATAACAGTGTTGATATTTTAAGTATTGTCAAGAAAATGTTGCCTTTGCTGAGCTGAACCTTTTGGACTATGATGCCTGGCATCTCTAATTTACATTAATTGCATCTTTTGTGTACTTGTACAAAAGCAGTGAAAGGCATTCTTGAAATGTATGCATTTGCGACAAGGGACTCTGTGTACCAAGCACTAAAATTATTTTTTGCATTACGTTTTGTATTGAATGCACTTGTATGTAGCCTTTTACTCACTAGTACTGGGAGGACTGTTGATTATTTCTTTAAGGAACAATTTGTCCAATAATTTACAATGCAGACAACATTTCTGTGGAGGGAAACATGAAAGCCAGACCCGTTGCTGTTGCTGTTGTTGCATTGGATTTATTAAAGAGGAACATTGATATATTAGTCTTTTATCTGTTTATTATTTGATGTATGAAGATGTATTTTAAGAGATTAAATTTGCTTGCTGAAAATTTGGATACGTATATGTCTGCATGAAAATGCAGATAGAGAGGCTTCCGGTGATTTGGGAAGTCTCAGATAGGGATCTAAATTCAGCTGGATATATCCATGTATGGCTGATATTTAGCTGAGGTTCTATTTCACACCGCTCCTCCATATTTGATTCTTTAAGTAATACTGTCAATATTATTTATTTTTATTTTGTTTAGTAATAATCCCATAATGAAGCGGTTTGCCTATGAGATCTGCAGTATTCTGCTGCTGTGAAGCAGTTATACATTTCTTGAGGCATTAGGATGAAGTGCACAAGCACAAATAGGAATCTGACTATAAAATCATCTCTCATTCACTGTTGTCTTTTATAGAGCTCTTTTTTCTGTTAGACATGTTTTGTTACTTCCATCTGAACATCAACCGTTTTGTGGTCCCAAGTTCTTCAATGTGGAAGTTTGGAATTCAATCATTAAAAGTCATCCTTTCTTTAAAAATATATAATTTTAGGTAGTTATTATCTCAAAACAGGACTGTTTTGAGAGCACAGACTGGAGTATATTCAAGAAGGCGGCTGCTGAGAACCAGTGTTTTGGTAAGGAGGATTCACCAAGGCAGTGATGGGCTACATCTCGAAATGTGTGGATGATGTGACAGTCACCAAAACCACCATCACATGAGCCAACCAGAAACCCTGGTTGATGAGAGAGGTATACAAGCTACTGAAAGCAAGGAAAGTAGCCTTCAGGTCTGGAGACGGGGAAGACCTCAGAACAGCCAGAGTGAATCTGAAGAAGGGAGTGAGGGAAGCAAAATGTGCCTATGGCAGAAAGATCCAGAGCTACTTCTCTGACTAAAAAGACCCCAGGCACCTATGGCAGGGTACCCAGTCCATAACTGACTACAGACCCCTATCTTCACAATGTGAGGACAATAGGAATTCCTAAAGAAGCTGAATGTCTACTTCAGCAGATTCGAGGAAGGAAACAGAGCAACAGCGAAGAATATGCCAATCGGCCATAATGAGAAGATGCTCACTCTCAACCCAGATGATGTCCAGAGTTAACCCAAGAAAAGCAGCTGGGCCTGACAACATCCTAGGGTGAGTGCTCAGGGACTGTGCAGTCCAACTAGCAAATGTTCTTATGGATATCTTCAATAACTCTCTGAGTCAGCAAATTGTTCCGAAATGCTTCAAGGACACGACAATCATTCCATTACCAAGTAAATCACCACCATCTTGCCTAAACGACTACCACCCTGTAGCCATCACCTCCACAGTAATGAAGTGTTTTGAAAGGCTGGTCAAGGATGCCATAACATCTGGGCTGCCTGCTGATCTTGACCCTCTGCAGTTTGCTTACAAGCAAATTACTCTACAGCAGATGCCATCTCTCTAGCACCCTATCTATAACTGGAACACCTTGCGAATAAAAACACCTATGCCAGGTTACTATTCATCAGTTTCAGCTCTGCTTTTAACATGGTCATCCCTCTTCATCTGGTAATGAAGCTACTCCAACTAGGTGTCAACATTTCACTTTGTAACTGGATTCTTGACTTTCTCACAGACAGACCTCAGAAAGTGTGCACAGGAAATAACTCATCGGATATCATCACCCTTAACACTAGAGTCCCACAAGGATGTGTACTAAGTCCCTTGCTGTTCACCCTGTTAACACACTGTTGTACACCCAGGTACAATACAAACCACATCATCAAGTTTGCTGATGACACAATGGTGGTGGGTCTCATCAATAACAATGACAAAACAGCATATAGAATGAAGTGGAACAACCAATTACCTGGTGTGGAAGCAACATCTTAGCACTAAACATGAACAAGACAAAAGAGATAAATGTGGATTACAGGAAAAATCACAAGGAACATTTTTTCCCCCACCATCAATGGGGAAACAGTTGAAAGAGTGAGAAGCACAAAGTTTCTGGGAGTGTACATCGATGAGGACTTGTCTTGGAACTCCAATACAAATGCCAGAGTCAGGAAAGTGCACCAGAGATTGCACTTTTTGAGAAGTCTGAGGAGAGTGAATCTCCCATCGACAGTGCTCAATACCGTCTACAGAGGTAGTATACAAAGCTTCCTGATGAACCACCTTGGATGGTATGAAAGCTGCTCTCTCCAGAGAGTGGTGAAGACAGCCGAGAGGATCATCAAGACAGTCTTACCACCTATCCATGTCACTTGTACTTATCCAGATGTCTCGGCAGGGCTAGGGAAATCATTAAAGATGGCACTTACTCTGCTTACAGACTGTTCCTGCATCTATCATCTGGAAAGTGCTTCCGAAGCATACATTGCAGAACTATGCAGGAACAGCTTCTTCCCTAATGTCACCAGGCTGCTGACCTCTAGTAACAAGTACGCTCAATGACGGGCATCTGGGTCAGTAGAAACTGCAGTAGCTTGTCTCAGATTGTACATTAACCTGGTTGCCAGTCTAATCTAATACTTAGTGCAATATTCACCATTACTGTTAACTTATAGGCCATCTAGGGCAGTAGCAATGCAGCAAAATATATCTTCTTTCAGTGCAATACATGTTGGAAATTTGTAAATTAACCATAATGCAGTACTCTAAGGTCCATAGTGCAATACTGTAATGTTCACAGTGCAATACTCAAATGTCTGTTTCTGTGCACGTATCAATACAATGTCTTAACCAAGTACCTGTGCAATACTAAAGTCTCATGCAAGTAAGTGCTCACTGCGAAAAGTGTTAAAATGTGTTTCTAATTATGTACAGTATTAGTCTATCTGCATGTCTGTGATGTAATAGCTAGGTGCTATATGTGCAAATGTCCGTCAAAACAGTCTATATGTTGTCTGCACTTTGAGTCCAGAGACACGGAATTTCATTCAGTTTTGGCACTTGTGTGATTTCTAAATGGCAATAAAGTTTAAAAAGCAAGTAAAGGAGGCTCCAGACCATGGCTGTACAGCACATAAAACATTTTAATAAAATAACAGTCAGGTACCAGGTGAGCACTTTCGTGGCGCAAGCCACTTCATCAGACAACACAAGAATACTGATCTACAGGATTTATACTCAGTGCTACAGTCAATTTTACAATTAATTATGCAAATCATCCTCCTTTGAACAGATTTACAGCCACACAGTAATAAATAAAAACCATGACATGAAAAGCAAATCAGTCCTTTCATATCTACACACTACCCTATAAAAACACTCCTACATTCCCCATAAAAAATATACTCATGATGTTGACATACACATACGCTCCATATAAATTCATATTCATAGAACATATAAAAATAAATAAATGATAATAAATAACTATCTCAAATACATATATAAAACATTATAAAAAATGCACAAGTAAAAATAACTATCTTAAATACATATTCCTAAAGACCTATATATATATGGGTCACCTTCAGATGCCCGACAACGCGTTTCGCCGACACGGAATCTGACGGGACGAAAACACCGACAACACAGATGACCGACAAGGTGAGAACCCGACGGACTCAGTAAGTGTGCGATCGAGTGAGGGATTTAGTGTTAGGGAGCGGACAGGTAAGTATGCGATAGTGAGGGACTGTGGGTTTAGGGGTGGGTTAAGTGAGTTAGGGTTAGGGTGCAGGTAGGGTGTGTGTGCGATAGTGAGGGACTGTGGGTTTAGGGGTGGGTTAAGTGAGTTAGGGTTAGGGTGCAGGTAGGGTGAGTGTGCGGTAGTGTCGGATCTTGGGGTTAGGGGTGGGTAAGTGAGTTAGGGTTAGGGTGCAGGTAGGGTGAGTGTGCGGTAGTATCGGATCTTGGGGTTAGGGGTGGGTAAGTGAGTTAGGGTTAGGGTGCAGGTAGGGTGAGTGTGCGGTAGTGTCGGATCTTGGGGTTAGGGGTGGGTAAGTGAGTTAGGGTTAGGGTGCAGGTAGGGTAAGTGTCTAGTGTCGGACCTTAGGGTTAGGGTTTGGGTTAGGGATAGTGGATATGTTATGTAGTGTACTGTGTTGTTTACGTGTAGTGTGTTGGTGTAATGGTTTTCGGTGTTTTGCGTTGTCGGTATTTTTTGTTGTCGGTCTTTTGGTGTCGGTGATTAGTGTGTCGGCGAAACGCGATTTCGAGGATATAAAGGTGATCCATATATATATATATATATATATATATATATATACACACAAACACATACATCCTACTGAACATGAAATTTGATCATAAATTATTTACAATCAATAGTCTAGCTATGCAGGGGGCCACATTAAATAATACCTAAATTATTAACCTACACAGAATACTTCCAAGTTGCTATACTAAAGCCAAGTATAGGTCCAAAGTCAACAATACTCAACATAATTACTTCTGTAGGTCCCTATTCATCAATATTGATTTGATATTAAATTTGTCATTCAGGCCTTTTCCCATATTAGCCCGTAGCTGTATGATCCATTCCAATTCCTTAGTTTCGATGTTAGTTTTAACATCTCCCTAGTGCTTCAACATTAGATGGGAGATGGCTTATGGTCACCATGGCTGTACAGTCTCTTTTTACGCGCATCCCTAATAGAAAAGGCATAGAGTTTTTTAGACAATATTTGGAGGAGGATGGTACATATATGCACAGCTTATTGATTTGCTGTCACTGCTGATGGAGTTAATCCTAGAGAATAATATATTTATGTCTGAGGATGTACTTTACAGACAGATGGATGGCGTGGCCATGGGCACTTCGTGTGCCAATGGCTACACCAACATTGTTATGGCTATGTGGGAGAAGGAACATTTATTGAATAAGATGCAGGGATCATTGAGATTCTGTAGGAGGTTTGTGGATGATCTTTTTTATGTTATGGGAAGGTGATGAATTTTCATTTGCGCCTTTCTTTCTAACTTTAAATAATAGCACAAGCTTTCTAAGATTCTCCATGACAAGCTCATTTGTCATTATAAGTTTTTTGGATGTTAGAATAACCCAGAAGGATGGAGGAGATTTTGAAACAGAATTCTATAGAAAAGAATGCTATAAAAATAGCTACCTCCACAGAGAGAGTATGCATCCTCAGCATATTTTTAAGAATACAGTGAAGGGACAGGGACTTAGGACATCAAGACTGACAGCCAACCATGAGAAATGTAAAGCAGAACTTAATAATATGAAGGATAGGTTCCTACACAGAGGATATAATGAGCGTGAGATTCATAAGGCCCTTGTTCGCCTGTCAGAGATGAGGGAAAAAGAAGCGAGTCCTTATTTTTCAGAGGGTTTTACTCCATCAGTACCTGGGAATAATGTCTGGAAACCAATGAGAATACCTGTAACATATTCCAGTAATGTCAGGTTACTGCAAGATGTATATCGTAGGAACTGGAATATACTCTGTGCAGATGATCATGTTAGACAGCTAGCATGGGAAATCTGAAATATGCCTTTAAGAATAAGAAATCGTTGAAAGGACTACTGTGTGGACCCTGAATGATGTCAGGGAGCACAGAAGTTGTAGACAATGATAAATCTGGCAGTTCACTAGTGCTAGGTTGGGTACTGCTTGTGCAAATAGCTACGCCAACCTAGCATTAGTGAACTGGGAACATGAATTTCTGTTGTCATATGAAAATGTATTTGCACAATTTATTATATGGCATGTTCATTTTGTTGATGATATTTTTATGTTATGGGATGGAACTGTGGAATTTCTGAATAATTTTCTGTCATATATAAATGGTACAACTACTTTTTTAAAATGTACATGTATATACTCTCCTGATTACCTTGAATTTTTGGATGTAAGACTAGATAAATCTAATCTTAACTCTGTTTCCACCAGTCTAGGTAGGAAACCTACACGGCGTAATGCACTTCTGCACAAAAACAGCATGCACCCTAGACATATTATGAGAAATATGTTCAAAGGGCAAGTCTATAGAATACTCAGGCTTCATAATGATGATTCTTCTACAAAAATGGCCCTTGAAACTCTAAAATAGAATTCTTGGACAGAGGCTATCAAAAACAAGAGATAGATAGTAGTATCTCAGAGCATGGCTGCAAAGACATGACAGATGTAAGCCTTATTTTAGAACATCTGTTGACAATATAGAATGACAACAAAAATCTACCAGTGTTATTTATTGAGTACCTCCACAATACTCTAGTGATATTAACCAGTATTGTGATGTGATAAAAAATAACTGGAAAATATTGAGAAGTATGCCAGAGATGACAAATAAAATAAGAGATGTTCCACATTTTCCATTTAGACACAATAAATCTCTCAAACAACATCTATGTTACAAATAGATCACATATGAGAAGAGAAATATTGGTTCCTATAGAACAGGTACATTTCCATGCAGATGTTGTTCTGCATGTAAATCTATTTACACTTGTTTTTCTTATACGCATCCAGTTTTAGGTTTTACTATCAATGTTGACTTTTATGCTGACTGGAAAAGTATGAATGTGTTCTACTTTAGTTTTTGCCAAACTTGCCATGTTTATTATGTCAGAAAGACAAATAGACCATTTAAGGACAGAATTCTGGAGCATTTAAAAGACATAAAGAACAAAAAAGATACTAATGCTCTAGAAGCACACATTATGGAACATGATTCTACACATTATTTCAAGTTTTTTGTTTTGCAAGTTTTAGATATTAGTTTAAGAGGAGGAGATGTAAAAAATTATACCAAAAGTATAGAACAGAAATGGATTATTTTGTTAAATGCTGAAAAGCCACCTCGTTTAAATGGGATCTCTTCATTAAAACCATTTTAAAAGGGCATAGATTGATACATAAGTAGATTTTTAAATAGTTGTTATACTATCTTAATATGTGTTGATTTTACTTATATATATTTTTTATATCTATTGTATTATGTGTTAATATGCACAACAAGATATGTATTTCTTATAGAATTATTTAAATTTGATGATATCATACTTTACTGCTTTCTTACTGGTTAAAGTTTTTTATTTAAATGGTGGATGCTTTAGTTAAAGTTGTTTGATGAAGCGGTGTGTCTACTGTGAAAGCGCTTACCATTTCTTTTTATTTTCAAGCTACATATTAAAATATTTTGATCTTAGCCTTATTTGATTTGTTTTTTTCTTTTTTTAAGACTCTGCCTTTTATCTGAGTATATCTCTCCCTTGTCATTCATCTCTTTGGTACAAAGGCAAGTAGCTGGACATGTATCTCCATTAGTACATACTTAAGTCCTGTGTCTGTGTGAGTCGGAAGCACTTAAATCTGAAGTTATTTAATGCAGAGAATGCCAAGGACCATAATGCACCATTTGTGGTTTGCATGATGAAATAATATTCTGCTCATTAACTTTGTACTAAAACAGCAGAGTACATTTTAAAACTGGCATGTATGGGCAGTGTAGTGGATACATGGAAGAAATAGTTCAACTTATTTAAATGAAAGCAGATAGATGATTAGGTATGTTGAAAAATACAATTGTGATCAGCATGACTTTTTAAAATATGATTTTTTTGGGGGGACTATAACTTTCTGGAATTATTTGAAGAAGCATTGTTTCCTTGTACCCACAATCATGATAAAAGCAGTTTGAAAGTCACTGCACCTGGAGGCAGGGGCAGGCCCCAGCCACAAAGTCCTGCTTCTCTGAGTGTACATTTTGGCCATGTGCTGTTATTGAAGCTCTTGGCCTTGCTACTGTTAGTATAAATCTGAACTTACACGTGGTTAAGTGGATTCAGTGCCATGCTACCACACAGTGGACAGTGTGTAGTGGCATTTAGTGCTAACATTTAGTACTTGGTTTGTGGAAATCAAATTATATGTTTACAGAAAGAGGCCTGAGCTCAAGGTGCTGTTCCTCATTTCTGTTATGCTAAATCTGGCATAGGAACATGTACATGGAGACTATACATTTCCAAAATAAAAATTCAGGAATAAGTTAGAGATGTCCACAGTTCATTATGTAATCTCAGCCACAATATTACACCATACCAAGAATACCATGTTACTTAATAGTGGCATTTGTAGCACTGCCACAGAATGTGAAACATTTGCAAAGGGGGCATAGATGAGCACTTCTAACAAACTTCTTGCAATACCTCTGTTTGTGTAATAAAATGCACCGAGTTATAACGTTTTATGTTAGCCTAATACGATCAAAGTGGTATGGTGATCCAGTATTTTCAGTTTGAGGTCTTAATATATATATTTTTTAATATATTCCAGATATTTCAATCGTGCTTTCTTTCTAGAATATATGCAGAAAATGCAAAGGCCAACAACATGAATGTAGCTTTAAAATAAGCTAAGCAAATGCACACCAACTATGAAAGCATCAGGTAGTACAGTATTTCAGTTTCATTTGGTCTTACTAATAATTTCTGTTGTCAGATGCTTAACATAGTACAGCCTGCTTTCATTTACACTGACAATTATACCAAATATATATTAGCTACAATATGTAGATGCTTGACAGCAGTACCCTAAAGTGGTATTTTTATGTAACTAAACTTCATGGAAACATGGCAATAAAACACATTTGTCAATATGAGCTGAACAAAAGCAGAAAGTATGAGGCATTGACGAAAAAGAAAAAGAAGAAAATAATAATTTAGTACATGGTGGGGGTGGGGTCTGCAGACACATGTCAGCATGCAAACATTCATGCTTGCCAAGTCAATAAATTAAGACAATTACATGCATGTACTGATGCGAAGGAACAAATACAACAGTGTACTAGTTTATGAATATAAGGTCTTCTTTTGAGATGGAAAATACATTTTGTTCTCGTCCACAAAAACAACAGCTGTCATGTTTGGGCTGTACTGCAAAAAATGGCTCCATTGTAATATTCAGGAAAACATTTGAAAAATATCAGAGGTGAAACCACATTTTTTGGCAGAGTAAATGCAGGCTCATAGTACTGACAGTGGGTGTATAATGTATTTGCCTTCAAACCTCAACATGGTTAGTTTAAGATGCTGTCTCCTAAAAACTAAACAGAAAAATGTTAGAGAGCTGTTTCATACACTGGCTGAAAAAATAGGACATGGAAAAGAAAGCATTTCACTTTGATTTGTTTAAAATAAAGAATATTGTTATGTTCATAAGTATATCCTGTAAAAATCTGAAAATGTCAGTGATATGATTAAAGTTGTCAAATGAAATACTAACTTACTTGCTAAATATTGGCCTAAAAACTTCAACATAGCCTTTAATGATGCAGCATTAAAAGTAATGAAAGTAAAATTGTTCACATATGGTGAAGGGTATGATTTGATAAAAAGATATAGTATGATCCCAGATATTCTTCTTAGGGGTAATATATAATTATTTACCATGGAATGGATAAGGCCAGGTTAATTCCAACACAAAAAGGGAAACTGGCTACACTTAAAATGGCCTTCAAAGGTAGCTAGCCTAGTACTTACCTATCAACTTATGAACCTGAGAGAGAGAGAGAGAGAAAATTCAGGAGTTCTGGTTTAGGAACCTGAATCTGATATCTGACAGCTATTTACAGTTAAGATATAATCTGTAGAAAAGGTGATATTGTACATTTTAGGGTGAACATCTTTTTTTGTTTTCTCAAATATTTTTTTTATTTTCAGTTAAAATAACGTTTACATAATATTTTTAAATATCATTTTAAACAACTATATACAATATTTACAATAGCCTGACTTTCAGTTATATACACTGTATGTTGTTAAATATAGACTTAACAGATCAGTTATCAGAGATACAATATTGATTATTGCAGAGTGTCCAACAAAGATATAACTTTCTTCCAAGGATTATGTACCAATGGCCTGGGATACATTCATAGTTCTTTGATTTTTATTTCCATCAATGTAGTTGTCTTCAGTAAAGTGTAGAATTTTTCCAAGGTCAGAGGTGTATTTGAATTCCACCTTCTGGTTACGCATTTCCTAGATATAGCAAGTATTGTCCATAACAAATATATATTTGTCTTATTCAGGTAGGTACCTTTATTTACATTTAGTATTATCAATACTTTAGTTAAGGTAAAGGATTCATTAAATAAAGCTTGTAAAAAAAATGATTGGTTCCATTTCAATATGATTTAATTTTAAATCCAGTCTGCTTTATTTGACTTTTCACGCCTCCAGCAAAAAACATTTTTAGTAGTACTGATCTTTTTAATTCTGTCCGGTGTTAAACATGCTCTATGTAAATATTTCCAGTTAAATATTTTCCAGTACTGTGTGTTAGAGGTGTAATTAACTGATAGTAAGATGTTACTTTTAATTTCTTATGTTAACTGCAATGATTGACCTTTTGTTAAGAACTGCCAGTATGATGGTTTGGGAATTGTTTTATATGTTATTAACTCTTTATATAGATTTGAAGTGGGATTTTTATTTTCATAACTATTATATATAAATTCATACAGAAAACTTATTAGATTTGGAATATCTTTAAATGAGGAATCATTAATTAATATGCATAAATCTTGAGTGTACATTAGGCTGCTTTGTAAGGTTAACCAATTCTGTGCTGGAATATTGTAAGCAGTTTTTATCATATGCATATCTAAAACATTTAATGTATTTACACATTGAAACCAGCATAAGAATCCATTTTGTTCCCAGGAGGTTATTGTTTCCCTATATATTGTGTGAGGAAAGTTCTTAGTGATGGTAAATGGGGTTAAAAGTTCAAACCAAAGTTTTATATCTATGTTTGCATTGATAAGTTTCCTAAAGGAATCGATGTAATGATTAATCAGCATTGTTTTAGAAGGTTTTGTTATATTATATTGTATACCTATGCATAGTATGTACCAGGGTTTGTTTGATTTGTCTACTATTAAACATTTTTAACAGATTAAATTCATTTGTTAATATAGCCGTTGTTAATTCTTTCCAGTTGGTAAAATAATTTGGGTTTATCCAGTTTATTGTAATTTTAAGCACAGATGCTTTTATATATGTTTCTATTTCTGGGAAGTTCAATCCTCCTTGTTTCCAGGGCCTAATGTGATGAGTTAGAGCTACTGTATTCTTTTTGGTATACCATAAAAATTTTATTAAATATGAGTTTATTTCTTTAAGAATGTAAATTTCAGGAATTAACTGTATTGCTAATGCTACATATAGTATTTTTGGCAATAAGACCATTTTTATTAATTGCAATCTGTCTTCAAAAGTTAATATAATTTTGTTCTACTTTTCTATTTATAATTTTATTGTTTCAATAATGTTTTTATAATTTATTAATATTGTTTCATTTATATTTTTGATAACACTATTCCTAAATAATTTAGTGTAAGTTCTTGTTTTCCTATGATGGATTTATCGGTAACTTGTAGGTCTTTTTTCTTATTTAAAAATAGAAATATTGATTTTGATCTATTAAAGTGTAGACCTGAAATCTTATAAAATGTCTCCATTACTTCTTCTAGCTCACCTAATGACTCTCTGGAGTTTGATAGGGTTAATATATATCATCAGCAAAAAGCATTATTTTAGATATGTACTGGTCATAGACTTCTATTCCTTTTATTCTTGGATTATTGCGTATTATTTCTACAAGTATTTCTATAGCCAAAGCAAATAAAATAGGAGAAAGGGGGGTATCCTTGTTTAGTACCTTTCATTATATGGATAGATTCTGAGGTGAACGGACCTAATTTAATGTAGGCTAAGTTATGAATATATATGTTTTTTAGTAATAAGATGAAGGGAGGAGGAAATTCAAATAATGCTAAAGTTTTAAATAGATATTCCCAGTTGAGGGAATCAAAGGCTTTTTCTATGTCTAATCTGATTACAAGTGTTTCTCTATCTTCTTTATTCACATAATCTATAAGAGTATCATTTTAATATTATCATGTGTGTGCCTGTTATATAAAAATCCAGTCTGATCATTATTAATTGTCTTTGAAAGTGAGATTTTCATTCTGTTAGCTAGGATTGACATGAATATTTTGTAATCATTATTCAGTAATGATATAGGTCTGTATGAGGTGCAAAGGTCTGATGGTTTATTATCTTTTAGAATTGGTGTTATGAGAGAATATTTGCATGAGGGTGGTATTTTTGCTTTTGACTGGACTTCTAGCAAAGTTTTATGAAAAAGGGAGATTACTGTTGAAGGGAAGAGTTTGTAAATTTCCTATCCCTGGAGCTTTGTTAAATTTACTTTCTTTTATCTTGTCAACAATTTCTTTGCAGGATATAGGTTTTTGTAGGTTTAGTTTTAAGTTTTCGGGAATTTTTTTTATATTGATAAGGTTTGTATCTAAGTTTATTTGGTTGGTATCTAAATCTTCTTTTTTGAAGTGTTCCATATAATGGAACCAAAATGCTTCAAGGATGTCTCCTATATCTGATATTTTTTCCCCTTTCTTTTCATGATATATACTACTAATGTTATTTGCTTTAGATTGTATTTTAATTCTTGTAGATATGTTATGTAGATATCTGGGGGAGATGGCTAGTGAGTTTATTTTTAATTTTTCCAAGGCTAGACAAGTTTTGTGTGTTAGAATTTCATTATATTTTTTATTTAATTCCTCTGTTTCTTTTTTGACTTCTGGACAATTCTGATTTTATTTAGATTTTCCTGTCAAGAGTCTGGTTTGCAAGTCTAATGATTCAAATTCCCACTCTCTAACTTTGTTTTTGTACTAGCTAAGGGTCTTACCAAATAAATATGCTTTTAATGAGTCCCAAACCATGACTCTACTGATTTCTGTTGTATTATTAATTTCAAGAAATAATTGTAGTTCTGACAACACCCAGAGTCTGCATTCTTTAATTTTCGTGATATATGATGGAATTCTAGTCGTGAGGATTAAAGGTTTAAACTCTATTTGGAGCTCCATTATCACAGAGTCATGATCCGAGAAGGGGCATGGAACTACTGAGAAGTTGAGGATTTTTGTTTGCAAATCTTGAACTATGAATAATTTGTCTATTCTGGTTTGTGTTCCAAATCTATGGTCTTTATGGGAAATTAATAAGGATTTATAATCTTTTCATTTAAATGTATCTATTAAATGAAATGAATCAATCATTTTTTAAGGATTTTGAAATAGTTGCTATGCGAAAATATTTCTTGGTGGTTTCAGAAGCTTCTAAGATACAATTAAAGTTTCCTCCCAGTATAAGATTTCCTTTATAATTGTTGGAAATAAAATCTAGGTGTTGTTTAACTGTCCGTGCTCCAATTCCTAGGAATAAATATAGATTAGCTAAGGTCCATATTCTGTTATTAAATTTAATTATAACAAATGCTAGTAGACCTTCTTTGTCTTCATATTTATAAATAACTTTTGGAGTGATTACGTTTTTCTTCCAGAGAATTGATACTCCTTTTGTCTTTGTTCTATAGGAGGATTGAGGTAAGACTGTATTGTCCTTAGGGTTCCAAATAAAGCTATCATTAGTCATAAAATGCATGCCCTGGAGAAATACTAATTGTGCCTTATTTAGATTTAAATATTTCAGTAAATTTGATCTTTTATTTGCATTATTTAAGCCATTAGTATTTAATGATAAGAATGTTAAATCAATTTCAAGTTATCGTTGGAAGAAACCTTTTGCTTCTTTTTCTCTATTTTGATTATAGTAGTTATACCATATTCTCTGATAACATTGGATTTTTTTATGTGTGTAAACTTGGGAGTGTAATTTAATGTTCTTTCTTCTTTAAATATAAGTAGGGTGAAATTCTGGTCAGGCTTTAAAAAGTACTTCTATAAAACATTAATTCTAAACTTTAAAAACAAGTAAATATGAATTTCCCATTACATATGGAATGAAAGTCATTCCTAATCCAATAGATAAAGATAGAGCTATTGGATTATCACTCATACCTTTAATCAACAATATCAACTGAGCTCCATACGTTAAATTATTATATGGAGAATTTTCTTAAAATAGATGAAATTCTATATTATTCTGCTATTGTTCTATAGTATTTTATATATCAGGCTAGAATGTTAGTAGTGTGAACAGTTATTATGTTGACTTAGAAAATATCCAATATTTAGTTACCCTTAAGAGATCCCAAACATGTCAGATATGTCATTTTGGATAAATTAAATGTAACAGATGAGCATACACTAAATAAGCCAACAACAAATAGATTATTACTAAAATAATTTGACTAAAAGGACTCTACAGAAGACAATGAGTGATTACCAATGAAATATGAATTTACTGTAGATGTACTGTCTTCCTTTACTTTCCCTCTCTCCAGCTCACCAATTTCAACTTACACTTATGAAAAGACATGGCTTATCAGTGATATCCTGACTCTGAGTAGAGGCGCCCTACATTCTAGTGCACAGTGCTTTTACATATTTATAGATTTACAAAGCAGAGTCTAAGAATGAACTATGATCACCCTGACAATTCCCATCCTGCATAGGGCACCTCCAGCTTTCAGAATGGGTAATCACATCAGGTCTAGAATTAATGTGAAGGTACCTATATGGTAATCAAGACTTACCTTAGGTAAGTATTAATCAGATAGTATTTAGAGCATCTTAAAGAGTTCTCGGGGCAGTTAGAATACTTTTAAGCCTCTCCTCCCTTGACCAAAAACAGAGATTTCCCTTCCCTTTCTTTCCCTTGTTTTAAATCAGTACTAATAAAAGAAATTCAGCGAACATAGGTAAACAGAAATATCATTCAGTAGTCCGTCTTGTACATGACTCGCAATCCATTAAACAAGTCAGTGACTAACATCCACTTTAGTAAATATTATAAAGACAAATTAAAAATAATTTCCTAGCTCTTTAAATTTTCTGATAAAGCAAAAAGTTAACAATAAGCTATTTTAACTAAAAGTATAAAGCATTTCAATTTTTCCTTGCATGTCTACATTTCTACTTATATTGTACTGTCAATAGCTGTCTTTGAAATCTGCACAATACTTCACTTCTTCAAATCAATTCCTTTTTCAATTCAGGTTTTGTTTTGTCAAAACGGCAACAATATTTCAAGGTCACAATTAATGTTTAGACTGATGTTTCAAATAAATAAATAAATTTTCAGTTGTAAATTGAGTTAGTTTAGAATGTATGGTTAGTGCAAATATAGCATGTTGCAAAAATAATATGTATTTTATGTGTGCTCTAGAGACTGTCATATGCAAGTGACATATATAATGTAGCATATATAGAGCAGATAGCTTATGGATTCAGATTGTTAAAGTAAATTATGCTTATTAATCAGGCAGTTTCATTTAAATTCACAAGTAATTTGGGAACATTTCAGTTGAGTTTCTAGGAATGTGTAGTCCAATGTGAGTAACTGAGTCCACTTTTCCTCATAAACATATGTCACAATTCATTAAACTAAGCAGAGTCTAACATTTGTCTAATAATCATTATAAAGGCAAAGAATAGTAATTTCCTAGCTCTTCAAACTTTCTGATATTGCAAAATGTTGACAGCAAGCTATTTTAACTGGAAGACTAAAACATTTCAATACTTCCTTGCGAATATACATTTTTACTTTTACTGTAGTGTCAAGAATTGTCTTTGAAATCTATGCATTACTTCACTTCTTTCAAGTCATTCATTTTATAGTTCACATTATAGTTTGTCAAAATGTCAATAGCATTTCAAGGGCACATTTAATATTTAAACTGATATTTTAAATGACTAGCTATCAGTTACCAAGTGAGTTTGTACAGTGTGAGATAACTGCAAAAATAACATGTTGCAAAAAGTAATATGCATCTTTTCATGTGCTCTAGAGACTGTCAGTTTCAAGTAACATATAAAATGTAACTTTTACAGTGCAGACAGCTTGTGGAATCAGCATGTTAAAATGAGTATTATACCATGACCCCCCCCAAAACGTGCACGCTGATTGGCCAGCGTGCACATTGTAAATCCAGTTATACTAATGGAAAAAGGTCCGGTCGCCCGGACTTTTTTCCATTAGTATAACTCTACTTTTAAAACACTGTCTCGCTATGTTAAATGGGTTTAACATAGCGAGACAGCTTTAAAATAAGCAACGGAGATCTCCATTGCTTATTTTAAAGCTGTCTCGCTATGCTAAACCCATTTAACATAGCGAGACAGGTTTAAAAAAAAAGCAACGGAGAAAGCAAGCTCTCCGTTGCTTTTTATTGTTCGCTATGTTAAATGGGTTTAACATAGCGAGACAGTTAAAATAAGCAACGGACATCTCCGTTGCTTATTTTAAACTGTCTCGCTATGTTAAACCCATTTAACATAGCTTAAAATAAAAAAGCAACAGAGATCTTGCTTTCTCCGTTGCTTTTGCCCACAGCTCTGATGTACTGTGCAGGCGCGCAGTACATCAGAACTGCCGCAGATGCCAGACATCTGCGGAAGGGCAGTAAACAGGCATTATACTATGCCATTATTTAAGAAAAGTAATAGTTTCTTTTCTTAAATAATGTCATGGTATAATAGCAATAACCCACTTCTGGGTGTGGGTAATGCTGTATTTACCCATGGTTGGCTTTGTTTGGTCCCTCGGGCTTCGCCCTCGGGACCAAACCACGCCAACTTTGGGTAAATCCAGCATTACCCACACCCAGGCGTGGGTTATTGCTATAATACTTTTTAATCAAGCAGCTACATTTCAGTGCACATGTAGTTTGGGAACATTTCAGTTGTGTTTTTAGGAATATGTAATTCCATGAGGATAAATCATAAAATATATACCAATAGTCCTATTATGTATTTATTTTACCTTGTTTAGATTGTTTTTCATTTTAATAACTAAACAACATTACTTTTTCTTATTATTTGTTATCTGTGAGGCTAAATGCACTTCACAGATTCAGTGTCCTTAGAAACTGCAGCAATTGTTTACTGTTGCTATGGCAACACAAATAGAATGTGAAGAAAACTTCACTTCTCTTAACCAACAAGTACATTTTCCCTCCTTTTTTATGTATTTTTTAATACTAAAAGGAAATAATTCAATGGACATATGTACATGAATGGAACATTTCAGAGTTAATCACGAACATGTCCCCAATCCCAATAAGCATAACAGTGACTATCATTAATCTAATAAATATTGTAATAATTAATTAAGTTCACTATTCCAATTAGTCTACCTTAAAACTAGATTATTTTAGACTGTTATTTATCTATGTATAGACAGTGAGCTATTAAATATATACAGACTATATTAGTATAGTAAATAGGAGAGAATTTAGAAAGGGAGACAATATGCAGTTAAAATAAATAACGAGAAAAGAGAGAAAGAAAAGAAAATTAAAAGAAAATGCACATATACTATGTATGTTGATTTACAGTATAAATATTTTATGTGCTATATAACCCTCCTTCTGTGAAAGAAAAGTACCCTGTTTTACATACCTGAGGTAATGTGAAAACTCTCATGTGTCATCTATTTTCAAAAAATATAGATAAAGATTCCAGTAGTTAGTTACCTTTGTTTTAAAATTCCAAGCAGTAAAATTGGTCCTTTAAAGTAATGTTAAAACAATTCATATCATAGTAGATGCTTTTAGAGGTTTGGCTGTAACAGTATCAGTCTTTTGCTTCTTCTTTTTGACATCTCATTGGCATATAGTATTCTTATCTTAGCTGGATATGCAAGTTGTGCCTTGATGTTATTTTATTTCAGAAACTTTATTACTGGCCACACTTTTTTCCTTTGTTCCATTATTCTAGATGAATAGTCATTATCAACTCTTATCAGGCTCTGTTTATATTTTAGAGGTGCCTTCCTCCAAGCAGTTCTTAAAATCAGTTCCTTGTCCAAGTATGAAAAAAAATTGATAATTACTGACCTAGGAGGAGAGTTTGAGTTAGTGGCAGGTTTCCCAAGAGCTCTGTGCGCCCTTTCAATGCCAAAGGAAAGTCCTTCTTTTAAATTTAAAATGTTAGGGATCCAGCGTGATAAAAAGGAAATACTATCCTCACCTTCTGTGTTTACAGGTAATCCGAAAATCCTGATGTTATTTCTCCTCTCCCTATTTTCCAAGTCATCTACTTTATTAACCAACCAAGTGTTTTGTTTAAGAAGCAGTTCTTTCTGTGTTTCCTCTTCCTTAAGTCTGCTTTCTAAGTCATTTAGAGAAACCTCTATTCCCGTTATCATTGTCTAGTGTTGTTATAGCATTTCCTTGAGGGTGTCAGCCTGTTTTTGACTGCTTGTTTTAAGATTTTATAGGTTCTCTTTAAAATCATCCATCTTCAAAGACAACTCCTGCAGGGTAGATGCCATCTGTTGTAGTTCCTTCTTTAAGGCAGCATCCTGGTGAGAATTCTTAGAGTTGCTCAATTTAACAAGTGAATATATCTCCAAACTTTTTGACAGGAAATTATTCATAAAACATCACCAAAGTTTCTAATTATGTAAATTAGTCCTTTATCTATAAGATTTTATAATTTGAAGGAAAAAAAAAAGAATATTTTTTTCCTGCCTTATTTAACTAGCTATATGGAGCTGTAAAATACTGCTGCTTTCAGTTAGCCATTCAGGCTCCGCCCCTTAGGGTGAACATCTTAAAGTCTACTAAAATGAAAAGTGCACTCACTTAAGGATCCAGCACCTTAACATAGCTTACTGTAAAGGTTCAGTGAGGGTTATAGTATTTTATAGTCCTAGCTCATTGTGTCTTTCAGCTTTTTGGTTAGGGGTCGCCACAGCGGAACTCCGGTCTGCTAATGATTGGTAGTTGATTTTTATGTGCCGAGTTACCAGCCCTGATGCACAACCTTCAACAAAGGTACGCCCATTCGCACATGTCTCCACGCAGAAGACGCTGTAGCTGAGAATCGAACTGGACAGCGTTTTACTGTGAAGCAACAACGGTACCGCAGCACCTAGCTCATTAATATTTGTAATTGTTTCAGAGGTGGTGCAGAAATGTTATTTCACTAAAGAAGCACAAAATCTCACACAACAATGTTCTCTAAATTAAATGCAGCAACATGGCTTTAGCCATTTGCAGTCTTTTTTTTTCTCATGTGCAATGTTTTTATTTTGTTTTGCTTACTGTTATGCAGTTAAACCCATGTGGTAGATGCCTCTCTTTTTCAAGGGTGACTCAGGCTCAGTCTGGTTAAGTAATTTGCACAGTTTCACTGTAAGGAAATTGAAGATTGAAAGACTCAAACCTGGGACTACATGTCAAAGCTTGCTATGGGATTCTGTTCTTCATCTTCTGCTGCATTTATTCACCTACTAACCCTGCTTCATGAATGATAGTGGCATTAAAGGCAGGTTTTTTTTTTTTTTTTTTTACCAAAAAATTATTTTATGCATGTTTAATTAAACTTCTGTGCAGAATTAAAGAGAGGCAGTGACGTAATTCATGAAATGAGGTCCCATAAATGTTTTTTTCTGATACTCTGGTGTGAAAATGTAAAGAAACATTAAATTATATTCTGAAAATATTTACAAAATATGAGTCAACGGTGAATCCAAGTTAACATGCATTGTTATGCCTCCCTCTGTTGGGTACTGAGGAATGAAAAGATGTCACTAGGTCAAAGAAGAAGATAGTCCTACAGCAGTGATGATGGAAATAAAGATGCAAGTTCACAGGGGAAGGGTTAGCTGGTTATGGAAAGTTTGCTTGGAATAAAAAACATAACAAAAAATTATTTATTTTCTGTATTCCATGTTAAACACTTGTACCTTGGGTACCTAGTAGGAGTCATGCTTAGGAGACTGAATGCTTGCAAAGAAATAATTTAAAACATTTTTACTGAACTTAAAAAAGGAAGTTTTCTTGAAGTGTCATACTCATTGACAGGGTCTATAATCAGGGTCTATATTAGAACAACGAACATTTGAAATGTCAAGTGTTCTAATATCGACCTGTTTTCAGCAAACGCTGAAAATATAGAAGAAACAGGAAACCAAATTCTTTCCTAGGGAAAGAATTTGGTTGTCCATTTCTGTTGCTTCGGTATTTTCAGCACTCTGGTGGAAAGTTACGGGTCGGGTTCAGGTAAGTGTGCGATTGTGTGAATGTGTGGGTTAGGGTGGGTTTGGTGAGTTAGGGTTAGGGCACGGGTCAGGTAAGTGTGTGATTGTGTGGACGTGTGGGTTAGGGCGGGTTAGGTGAGTTAGGGTTAGGGTGCAGGTGAGGTGACTGTGCGATAGTGACAGACCTTAGGGTTAGGGTTTGGGTTAAGGTAAGTGGATAGTTAGTGGTGTATGTATAGTTTAGTGTAGGGTTAGGTGTAAGAGTTTAGGTGTATGTGAGTGGATTGCTGTCCGTTTAGTGTGCTTGTGTTGTGTGTATGTGTTTTGAAACAGTGATTTTTTTTCCCTAGGAAAAAAATTCTCTGTTCCGAATGTTCAATGTTTTTTTTTTCGATTGCTAGGGTTTGATATTAGAACACTCGACCTTTTGAATATTCGGTGTTCTAATACAGACCCTATAACAATGCCATGTGTTATGTGTGTAAAGATGATTGGAGATGGTGACTCTGGACAAGGAAAAATTGAGTAGACTTAAGTGTTATTGCAACATGTGAGAAATTGTATCTTTGTAATGCAAACAGCAATTCAGCGACAAAAGTTTAGTGAGAGGATTATTTTATCTTTCAGTTCCCATTTTCCAAGAATACAAAACTCCACACTTTCAACAATAATCCAAATGATGCAGCATTCACCTATGTCACCAGGACAAGTAGAAAAAACAAAAAAAAAAAACTTTGTAACTAAAAGCCATTTATTGTGCACAAAACAAACAAATAGAAAGTGGCAGGGGAAGCTTCACACTGCACAAGTGGATATCCTGGTCCAATTAAGCAGTTTGGGAGTCACTTTTGCAAAACTGTGATCTCCCACATTTATTTATTTAACATTTGTTGACCGGGAATGTCTGACTAGGTTCCACAGAGCCTGTTTTCAGTGGAGGCCCGGGGAGAAACGCTCCAGATGCATGTCTTTGGAATGTGTGAGGAAACCGGAGTACCCGGAGGAAACCCACGCGAACACAGGGAGAACATGCAAACTCCACACAGAAGGCACCCCAGCTGAGAATCGAACCGGAGAACCTCTTGCTGTGAGGCGACAACATTAACCGCTGCACCACTGTGCCGCCCACATTCTAGAGATTGCCAGTTTGATTAGTTTAACTGAACTAGTAATAGCTAAGTTTGCATGTGTAGAGAGGGGAGAAAGTAGTTTACTTTGCTTCACTTAAGTTATAAGCAGTTTTACTGAGATAAAGTGCATTACTAGTGCAGCATAAATCCAACCAATAGCCTTGGTGGTCTTGGTGTAGGTTTGCAGGTTTGGTAATCACTCTGCATTCTTGAATTGCACAGTTTGTTATGCTAGTGCTCACCATCACTATGCTGGTGCTCATCATCACTACTGCTCTATGCTGGTGCTCACTATCACTACAGCTCTATGCTGGTGCTCACCATCACCACTGCTCTATGCTGGTGCTCACCATCACCACTGCTCTATGCTGGTGCTCACCATCACTACAGCTCTATGCTGGTGATCATCATCACTACCGCTCTGTGCTGGTGCTCACCATCACTGCAGCTCTATGCTGGTGCTCACCATTACTACTGTTCTGTGCTGGTGCTCACCATCACTACTGCTCTATGCTGGGGCTCACCATGCCAGCATAGCCAGCTGGAGGTCTGTAAAGAATGACATGTCCTTTGAATATCAAACTGATTTATACAAGATGCTTGTGTTACAAATGTGTTAGAACTGTATGGCATCTGAATATTCAACTGATTTGTACAGATGTTTATGTTACAAATGTATTAGAACCATATGACATTTGAAAATCAAAATGTGTTGTAAAGTTGCTAGTGTTAAAAAATGTGTCAACAGTGATGTCTCGACACTGGGTCAGTAATCCAGGAGCCTGAATCCTCACCAGTGACACTGGAGAGGGATGTTCACTTGGAATATAAATGAATATGCTCACTGTTTCCAGATGCAGCTGTCTGCACCAAGTACAATTTCCCTTAAGAGTACACTGGATCTCTCTATCTGCCTCCCTAAAGGTCCCCAATAAGACCCCCTCTGGTTCAGATAAAAGGTTAAGTCTTCAGCGGAGTGTCCAAGCCAAGTCATCCAGCACCCTCTCTGTGAAATTAATGCTTAGTGTCCTTGCTCCAAGTAGCTGACATGACACACACACACACACACACACACATGCAGACACACACACACACACACACACACACACACACACACACACACACACACACACACACACACACACACACAGTAAGATTTGATTTTTCACACACACACACACACACACACACACACACACACACCTGGGAAAGGCTCGCACAGATTTACCTGCTGTGCCCCCTTCTGCCCCAGAGTATAAGATAGTTATCCCTGCCACCAGACACACCACAGTCAGCTACTCTAAGGCTGTTAACAAAGGGTGCCAAATTATCCTGTGTAACATTAATGCTAATACAAATGGTAGTAGTTGACCAAGACAGCTAGGCCTTCAGGAGTGGCCCACACAGTGTCACTAAATAAATATAAGCAGTCTCAAAGGTTAAATACTTTCTAAAATGACCAGCCACTATAAGAGTTTTAAATATATTTAATAATAAATAATAAAAGGGCATGAAAATAAATGAATATATATTTACAGTAAACCGCAGAGTTCAAATCACAGGAAATAACACTGATGGACAGGCTCAGGCAAATAAAGAAAAAACAATATCTAAACTAAGCTTCACTATATTTTCCTGACTGAATCTAGGAAAATTACTTTACCTTATTTACTTAATAGAGTAAGGCAGATGATGGGGTGAATGGTTTTGTTGTCAGGCCCAAGACAGAATACTCAATACAGAGAGATTTCCCTTTCTAATATCTAAAATGTAATTTCTGAGATGGCTGTCAGAATGACCCCATCTGGCCACCTGATCCTAGGTTCTCACACTATTCCCCTTTGAAGCTTGAGACAGAATGTTAGCATAGTTGTGTTAAGATGCATTTCTAACATTTTGTTAATGTTTATGGCATTCCCTGGGGCCTCCCCTCTTTTTACTGAGCTAATGACCAAAGGCTTCTTCCTGACATGCTGTCTCCATGCACTTCCATGGGCCAACAGGTGGTCCAATTAACACTATTTTTCTTAAAATAAGAAGTAAGCTAGCTGTTTAACCCCTTCTCTTTCCATGTCCTTTGCTAACATATATACATACAGTTTCACATGTATATTCCTTTTCTGTCCAACAGGACCCACTGTTGATACATTCTTTAACATTAGCAACTTTACAAATACATGTTGATTTTCATATGCCATACAGTTCTAATACATTTGTAACATAAGCATCTGTCAAAGATACCATTATTTTACAATACACAGTAATAATCCAGTTGTATAGTCTTTCAAATCAAATACTGAATGATAAAACAAGGAAGCTTATTCAACAGTTATAAATTTCTAGGCATGGAAGAAAAAGTAATTCCAAAATTACTTTTTATGTTCCTTTTTGTAATCTCATGACTGCTTAGAAAAAAGTCTTTCCCGCCTATTTTTGTTTGTCTGTTTTTATTCCTGAAACACAAATAATTTATTCCATTTTATATGTATTCATTAGAGTATAGCACTTATCCAAAAGGACTTTTTTCAGACTCAGCCTGGGAGCACTGTTTGATTAAAGGACTTGCTCAGAGTCATACAGACAAAAGGAGGCAGAAGGAATTAAACCCTGGTTCACACAAAGAGGTTCATTAGTAGCTCATGTCCTTAATCTTCTGTGCTGCCAGACAATCCTGGAATTCTGCGGTACATCACAGAACTGTAATAAGTGGAGTTTAACTGCAAATGCAATTTTTGCAGATGATGCCATGAAGTGGGTGGGCTTAGTGGACATTGAGTATGAAAGACAAGTTTATTAAACAAGACAGACTGAATCGACTATATCATATAGTATCATTACTCTGGTGCAGCTCCCTTCCTCAGCATGATTGTTCCTCTTTGCATTAAGACGTGGCTGTTGATAAAAAGTAAAACAAATTCTAATTTAAACCTTTCAATTTTAAATGTTTTAAATAGTTTTCCTTATGTTACAAAAAAGTAAATAATACACTACTGCTAACAATTTCAGTAAGAGTGCCTTCTCTGGTAAAATAGTACATCAAATTATATTTTCTTATCCTAATTAAAAATGTGTTAAATGTAATATACTTATGCTCAGGCTCCAGTATGTCTTGAAATGTTTTGTGTTGATTTACAACATTTATTTCAAGGTTTATTAAATATAAATGCTGCCAAAATTTATTTAGCTCATATAACAATACCAGGTCCACTGTGAATAATCACATATCATTTAATAGACATAAGATGATTTGAATATAAAACATGAGGGTAAACCCCCACATACTGAAATATATATATATATATATATATATATATATATATATATATATATATATATATAAATATATATGGGTCTACTACATTTGATCGACACTCATTTGGTCGAAAGTTCATTTGATCGAAAACCAGTATTCATGGTGATTAACATGGATTTGCCCCCTCCCCAATGTCGTGCGACCCTGGAGTTGTTATATATAGTTAGGGTGGGTGTGGGGGGCACATTTTAAAATGTTTTAAATTGTTTAAAATGTGTACTTTTTGTGTTATTTTCTTCTTTTAAATGAAAATAGGTGTGGGCTGTGCCCCCACCCCCCAACTGTATATATCAACTCCAGGGTCGCACGGCATTGGGTTGGGGGACAAATCCCAGTTTTATGCCTTGAATAATGGTTTTCGATCAAATGAACTTTCGACCAAATGAGTGTCGATCAAATGGTCTGTTGATCAAATGTAGTAGACCCATATATATATATATATATATATATATATATATGTATATATATATATATATATATATATATATATATATATATATATATATTTATATTTATATTTATATATATACAGACTCCAAGATCACACAGAGATGGGAAACAGGAATAACATAAGAAAAGTGCAGCACTCACTTTCTCACCTTTCTCAAAGGATGGCCATTATGACAGGATAGCAGCAATCTTTTGTGTTCAACATTCTGAGCATCAGCCTACTATTATAAGTCAAACAGCAGAGCTCTCAACACAGGTCACTATAAGTAATTGTGTCTCATTCAATTGACATGTAATTATTCAAACCCAAAACACTTCAAACCTTTGAAGGTCATAAGCCAAACCAGTGACACTCTCAAGATTGAAAAACACAAAAACAATTTTTTAGAGGGGTCAAACTCCCCAGCACTACTCATTTTGGGGGCAAGCCCCAATACCCATGAACTATATATAAAGTTGCATGACTTTTCAACACTTTTCTATATACATAATTCACTTAATGAAATAGAAGGACCCTCCTTAATCATACATTGGTAATAAAATGCCAACTTAAATTTCCCACTTATAAAAATCTTTACAAATCTGTACAAATGTGTTGCCGGTGTATGAATGATGAATGGTGCCATCAAATATAATCACATAATAATGTCTTGATAAGGGTATGGATATATTTTCATGGCTTTAGGTAGACATGGTATAAAGCCAAAGAACCTAGAATCACATACAATTTGCTTGCAGAAAGATATAAATGAATACATGATCTGAGTCTTAGTAGATAACTAGATGATTAACAGTACCACTTTCTCAGATAATAAGGCCTGGCAGAAGGGTCACATAGGATTTTATATTGATACAATGATGGTGGTAAGCTGTGGCACTACACAAGATGCTGGAGCATTTCAAGCAGTGTTATATGTGATTGTGCCAGTAGATAACTATGTATGAAAAGACTCCATCTTTAGGGACTGTTCCCCCTTTCCTGTTAATATCCTAGATTACAAAGTACTTACAAGGTAGTCACATGATAAATTGTAATCTTCAGATGAGGAACTAACCTTTGCTGGGAAATTAGTTTTACATTTGGATCAAGAAAGCTGGTGGTAGTCCAATCGAGGTTCTAGGAAGGGGATAGTACTTGTTATGAAGGGTTAGTTTTAAATCACAACATAAAAACCTAAATCATAATTTAGGGGAAAAGAGCTGAAGAAATGTGGTCAGCAGGAAAGGTGGAAAAGGAGGGAAAAAAAAGAATTATTACAGTTGATTATAACTATATGACTTCCACAAAAGCAATTTATTTCTCCTGGTGCCTTGGCAAAAAACAAGCAGAGCCCACTTAGTGACAGATTGCCCTCTGAAAGTTTCAGAGTGAATGATAAATTTATGAATGAAAATGTGCCTTTATATTCTGCTTATTCAATAAAAAAAAGATTAAAACTCAGTTAATATCAGTGCAGCTGTACTTTCCTTTTAATGTTTCCTGGGTACATTGGAGATATGACATTTTAATATATTATGTGAATGCAAGATTCATTGAAGAAAAAGAAAAAAGTCATGGACATTCAGAATTGCCATATAGATAAAACACCTGATGTTCATAAGGGTCATTTACATATATCCTGTGTGCCTCTGTTACAAGAGGTTTGAGAGGTCGCTCAATGGAAGTTCTAGCTTGGCTGGAGTTTTCATTTAGTTTTTATTGATTGTTTTTTCTGTTTGACCTTCTCACTCTTTGTTTTAGTTAAGAATCATTGAAGAGGAAATTATTTATCCCACTGACACAGACTACACTAAAGAGAACATAGGGATTAAGAAGGGGGACATAAAGGAACAATGTTAAATAATAAAGCTGATAAGATCAGTGATGAGGGTTTATAATAAAAGGTAGGGTCTGATTCTCAGTCTTCCTTTCAGAAGGGGAAAAGTAAAGGGACCACATTTGCTTAAACTACTGTACCTGTTGGTTGGTGTATCCAGTGTCTGTTTAAAGACTTTTCTAGTTTTTCTCAGCCCATGCTTGCATGGACAACAATAACCGAGAGAAGATTAGGCTCCTATGTGGTAAAATGTCAACCTCCATTTTGATAGTTATGGCCACTGTGAGCCATGAGAGGAGGTAGTTTGAGAAAGACCTTCAGTGGTTATACTGAGGTTTGTTCAAGTGAACTAAACTATTGGGTTAGGACCTGAAATATCTGCTTTATATTAAAGATTCTGAAGAATTAGAAATAAAAAAATGGCATAAATATTCACTCAGCACAAAGGCTGGAATAAGAGAAAGCTTTATGTAAAAGAAGAAGTAATAGTATTGCACTTACTACAGATGTTATAAATAGAAAAAAATACTGGAGCAGGGTAAAAAAAATGTGATAGTTCAAATCCTACCTAAGTGGTGAACAGATTAAATGTTAGTTTTACCTGATGGGATAGAGATAGTGGTAATATTCATAACATCTCTGTAAGAGGTTAAGAATTAAAACAGAATATGATTCTGGAACATACCTCTCAACCTGTTAGCACAAGAATTTGGGACAAAGCCAAAAATAATGTGTGGAGGGAACAAAGTCCCAAAGTTAGGGATAAATTTTAAATATTGCTCTTATAAACTTTGAAAGTTGCAAGAGTGACAGAAATTGCATTAGCACACATTTTCTGAGTAATACAGAGTCTGAAAATCAAATGTCAGTCCTTATTTAGTGAAGTCATTCCTCAATGATTTGATTAAAAAAAACATATTTTATGAGGAACAGACCAAACATATGAAAAAAAAATCTGGACAGTCTGCAAATTGAGAGGTATGTTCTGCAGTATTTGATATTTTTTAGGCAAGGTTTGCATAAGACAAAACAACTAGGATGTAAAAACTGTACTTTCACTCCAAACTCCCAAGCTCTCATTAAGAGTGATTGAAACAAAATATTCAGTTAGATAAAGGACTGATACATACTGATGGCATTTTCCACAATTTAGTAAAAATCAGGAGGAAGGAATATCTGTCTTGGTCACAACCAAGTTCATTGCTGTTGCTGCAGGTATCAGTTTGAGGGTCTATACTATTCCGACTAAATTTTGGATCAGTCCTTATCCTTTAAATTAAGCAGAATAAAGAAAAAGAGTTAAAATTACAACAAACAGAGACAAGCAGTATGTTTGAACAGATTGTTATTTTATATCCTGGTGTGTTGTCTGAGGATATCTTGGCAGTAATGCAGGCACTAAAAAGTACATACACTAATAAAGGACCAGATTTTGACAATGTAGAAGTAAAATAATATGGTTGAGATCATCTTAAAAAATAATGAACAACAATAACCCCAACTTTGTAGAGATTATCCAAGCAATTGGATAATAGACATTCGAAGGAAAGAAAGTATTAAAATGAAAGCAAGAGGAACACCAACTTTACCAAACAGGACAGAAGAGTATATAGTGCAGAGAACACAACTTGCAGAATCCAAGGTAAAGAAAAATGAATGATAAAAGAGGAGGCAGGAGATCTTATACAAATGCAAATAAATAAATAAATAAATAAATAAATAAATAATAATAACATTAAAACAAGACAATGAAAGAATGAAACAGAGAAGAACAAAAAATGCAAGTAAATGAGGACATATTCACATATTCAATGTCCAAAATAAATTCATGTGCAATATGTAGAAAATGAAAGCAAAGCTCTGAAAGAACGGAAGGAAATTGATAGTAAGAGCTTCTCTATATGACTCGAGGGAGTTTCAGTGACCTTGTTAGTAGAGCAAAACAACTAATTTTGTTAAAATGACTTAGAATGTTCTTTCATTTGTTGAGGAGACTGAAATAGTGATTGCAGATGATGGTATACTGGGGTTTAACCCTTATGTGACAGAAATGGCGAATACAATTTAATAGAGTCAAGAATATGTGGCAGGTAACCGCGGTGGTGCAGCGGTAGTGTTGTTGCCTCACAGCAAGAGGTTCTCCCATTCGATTCTCGGCTGGAGCACCTTCTGTGTGGAGTCTGCATGTCCTCCCCGTGGTTGAGTAGCATTCAAAAGACATGCGTGAATGGGCGTGCCTTCGTTGAAGGTTGGACATCGAGCTGGCACCTCGGCACTGTAAAAATCTACTGCCAATCATTAGCAGACCGGAGTTCTGCTGTGGCGACCCCTAACTGGGAAATGCCGAAAGAAAACCAACAACAACAACAAAGAATATGTGGCAGGTTATGTGTATGCGAGTAGAGAAAATGGCTGGGAAAGGGGTGATGTTTTATAAGAGAAGAAAGAGCACAGGATAGAAGATTAACCCAAGATGGTGTTAAAAGAGGAATTAAGTATTCAAATGAAATGGAAGTAAGCTGGATAACATTTTGTGTAGTAAAGCACACTAAGCGAGGAAACTTAAAAGGTGATTTTTTTTTAAATTCACTGTTAACTAAAAAATTAAGGAATTTAGCTTGTGAGGGTGAGCAGCTGAATCAGGAATCTTTTGTGTCAGCTGGAGGTGGTACAAAAATATGTAGTAAAGTAAAAAATGCAAATCTGAAATATATGGAAATGGTCATCAGCCCGTTACATAATTTAAGAATTTATTTAAGTATATGAAAAACTAGTAAAGAGAAGGATAATGTATAAAACTGACTGGTTTATGTACCTGGGTTCTCTACAGATGAAGAAAGAGAGGATTGGCCACTAATGCAGAAGATAAATAAGAAAGGTGGGAAGCCTGGAACGTTTTCATGTTGAAGGAAATCACAATTTTTGTATCTTATTTATTATCCTGTGAAGTGTTGTGCGTCTAGGAGACATGACTGACAAAGGAAATATCTGACATTTAGAGGGATTTTACCTGTGTAAGAATCTCTAGGTTTTAAGAGAGGATGTATGAAGAAGTTGTAAGCAGGAATTCTTTTACTCTAAAGTAAAAGTTGTTTTGAAAAGATGCAGACCTTTTTCACAGTATATTGTAGTCGTAAAAGTTAAATAGCAGAATTATATGTCCTATTGATAGGGATATGAGTGCTCATGAAACTAAGGATTTGCTATGCTCAGGCATATTAAATACATTTGAACATATTATACTTGTAGAAGAGGCTGCAGGAAATATTAACACAAAGAGAGCTAATTGCAGTAGAATACTGAATAATTCATAGCATGGAAGGATCTAGAAATCTCTATAAGGCAATCTAGAGATCTGTGTGTTTATGCAAGAGGAGGACGATTGATTGGACATAAAAGTGAAGCTGTTTTTCCCTTAATGGAAGATTTAGATCTTATAGCTCTTGGGTGTATACTGAATTACAGGGTAGTTCAGCCTATCTTTCTAACCTTTAAATTTGGAAAAGCAATCCAAGACTTTGGGATGATGGTTACACTGAACTCAGAATGAAAACA
Organism: Protopterus annectens; assembly: GCF_019279795.1. Lineage (NCBI taxonomy): Eukaryota > Metazoa > Chordata > Ceratodontiformes > Protopteridae > Protopterus > Protopterus annectens. The sequence continues at coordinate 1,830,646,373 of NC_056728.1, read as the reverse complement.
AATCATCTCATTTTTGTATTTCTGTTCATTATTAGTTCAGAGGTTTGCAATCCCATGAAGGCAATTAATGACTGCTAGTCAGATCTAGTATGAAGATGTTAGTTCACCCCAATATATCAAAAAGTAAGAGGTGGATATTTAAGGTTCCTTAGAAGGTTGGGTAAGGGTGTTAGAACTACATATACTGAAAAACAAATCAGAGAAGCAGATTCCTTTTAGAAGAAGGGGAATAAAACTGGCATGTTCTTCTGGGACTACAGATGATTAAATATCTCACTAAATAGACTCTTATGAACATTTCATCACATATGAAACATATAGGAATGGGAGGTTAACAAGAGCATAAGAAGAAAAGTAGAGCTCCTTAATATATATATATATATATATATATATATATATATATATATATATATATATATAATAAGAAAGTGAATGATAAAGAAGCAATGCAGAGTGATGCAAAGAAAACATTAAGAACAGTACAGTTCAGACAGGTCTAGGCCATGGTTAAGTTGTGAAGTAAATCCATTCCCATAAGTCAGAATGACAATTTCCTGCCAACAGCCTAGTTTGTTCATTTTAATATTCAACTCTATGTCAATGATGACTGAGAACTGCCCAGGCCATGCCAGTTGAAAAAAAGGATGATAGCTTGTCCATTATTATGTACAAGGAAATGTACTAGAAATAAGTTTTTAGGGAATATTAATTTGATGCATTGAATGTTAGGAAGTGATTACTTTCAATACAGACTAGGAAAAAGATGGACCTCATTACCTCTGAAAATTAGAGAAATAGTAACATCAGTGAGTTTAATACTAAGACTAACTTATCCAGTGACTCTCTCTGGTGAGGTCCATGGCCAACATTTGAAGTCTGAACTTTGAGATACGGTGTACAGTCACTAAAGGTGCTGTTGCAGATATGCAAAGGAAGACTCCCCCCCCAATATTTTGTGTTTGTCTGTCATTTGGGGTGGGCATATACTGTTATCCATGATTGTAACTGTGTCCCCACCAGTGTATTTAAGATGGGAGTCAGATGCATATGTATTACAGATTTACAGGGCCCTACCTTAGATGATGGGTAAGAAACACTGCAACTGGGATGTCTATAGTTTGTAAAAGAGCTATGGAAGAGAAAGAGCTCAGGTTAAGAGCCGCAGTATGTAAAATGTCTTGGTTGGCACATGCTCAAAAGTTATCAGAAGGATGTAATTTAGGAAAACTGAAATATGACTAAAATGGATTGGGTTATATGTAAATTGCAAGAAAATCATAAACAACTGCTTAATACAACAATGCAAAGAAAATATGTTTGGCATATATTAACATCAAAATGTTCTCCATTTCTTGCAGAATATCTAAGGTAAGACTATGTGAAATGCTTAACTTTACCTGATGATGATTGAAAAATGTATTTTAATTTGTGCTGCTATGCTGTGCTGTTTACCGCTGATTTTTACGTGATGGATTTGAAGTCTTCTTAAGACACACAGTCTTGCTGGCTGTTTACTGCTGAATCAGAGACACAGAGCTTTGCATGACTCCATCTGTAGTCTGTTTAAAGCACCAAGCCTTTCAAATTGCACACTGATAAAGAAATATATTTTGCAGCTCTAAGCACAGTTACAGATAACTTATTTTTATAACAAACAACACATACTCTTTCTATCAGTTTGTAGCATATATTTACAAAGTTTTTCTTCATTACAGATATGAATTATGACTTCTACATAATATCTCTCTCTCTCCCCCTCTCTCTGTCCCTCTCTTCTATAACTGAATTACTACAATTGTTATTTAGACTGCTAGTCATGCACATAGATTTTGTTATTTCCTCTTGGTATTTTTTTTGGCCTTCTGTGGGAAGTCACATAATGTCTGTTCTATGTTCTATTGTCCTTTTGTGATTTCTGCTGATGTGAAAATGCACAAATGCACACAATCAGAATAACAGAAGTATGAAAGGAAACATCTGTTCAGTTCATATTTAAAAAACATCACATATTGCTGAGTTTATAAAAAAAGGATGTCTGTTACTAGATATTTGTTCTGCAAACATGAGAAAATCATGTAATACTTGCTTTCCAATATTGCTTTGTTATGCTTTTTCTGATGCTGTGAAGAGAAGTCTGTCTGTTGTACATATAGTATGAATGCCCATTTTACATTGCTAAACTCTATACATATATTCAAGCAAACTTTTTATTCTATGCTTTATCTTTCAGCATATTTACAACAGAGTTAATTTCAGCCTTATATTCATAATCTCTAACAATTCCCTCTTTTTTTAAACATACTCAAAACACTTTGTAAAGATATGTATTTTTGATCACATTATATAGAAAATGCATTAAGAAACAAAACCTTTAGTCTTCTTTTGATACAAGTCAAAATGCAATTTTACACAGTTAATACAATTATATCAAGTATTACTACCAAAACTGAATGCATTTAATAACATTTGCTTTTGCAGACCATTCTGTGAAAATATTTCATCAGTTATGGGCTGTGTCTGCTTTAATTTAATTTTTTAACTTGCTTAATTTATTCTTTTGCAATTACAGAATTTAATTTATGACTTAGAACTGTTCCATTAACTCTTTGCAACTGTTGAATTAACTCTTTACTTTTATTATCAAAAGATTAGAAATATACTAATATCTATAAAAGACAAGAACTATGTGCTACTGCAAGCATTTATACACTGCTAAAAATATGCAGTTTCAATATAATTTAACCATCACATTTCTAAACTGCCCATGCACTTTAGTTGACAGTGAAGTATACTCTGAAAAATGCTGTTTACATATTAGTCCATTAGCTGTATGAATACAATATTTTAATATAATTTTTTTCTAGCTGGGGTAACCAATACTAGTACAGATAATATACTATACAGATATATACAGAAATATACAGATAATAGTACAGACAACAATGAATAGAACATGCTGGAGGGATAGATTCCCTTCATAAAGGCTTCCCTTGCTATGGAACAAGGTCCCGATCTACATAAGACAGAGCCCCTCACTATCACTCTTCAAGAGGAACCTTGACGAGTGGATGGGTAACAGGAAGTTCACACCAGGGATCATATCAACAGCTCTACTAGATAGGGGCCAAGGGTACTAGCTGTGCTAGATCAAGTGCCTAAGGAACTAACCAAAGGGGTGGTGAATACCGCACAACGTGGCTGGTCTAATATATGCCTTCGGGCAGATAGACCAGTATCTACCTATGAACCTATGAACCTATAAGATAAAATGATGGTCCAAAAACCAATGATAAAACTGTAACTTGAAACCAGTGATAATATTACAACTTGACAAATTACTTTTGAACTTATTACAGTGTATCATGTACAGTATGTATTTACACAGACTGTTTGCTATTCATGCATTTCAATCTAGTAGGTACCCTGGACCCATTTTTTCTCTGCACATATTCATTGCTAGACATTAATTTCATTTGTACTGAATTCTTTTGCATTTGTACATACAAAGTCTGTAAAGTACGCTTAGTCCAATCTTACAAATTTATAATATTAACATCAAGCAAAATCTTGGAAAATTCTTATGTCTCTTTAGAAATATCTAGTAGAATTGGCACCAAAGGCATGCGTCCTGTTATTTTAAACTACATACTCAGCAATTAGAAACATTCATGCTTTTTTATACCAACATTGTTTTGCCAAAAACATACTAAAAATAGTGACCAGTCTTGTTCAGTTTTTTACATATCTTTACTCTCTCTTGTATAACTGTAATAAAGCAATTTTAAATCATCTTGTGTATAGCTTTACAGTTTAACAGGTTGTAAATACAATTTAATACTAAATAATACAATAATAACTAGCATAAAATTTCTTAGACTTTCAGATTTAATCTGTTTACCAGTGTTTCTTATGCACTAATACCTGTTTTTTTCTTACCCAAAAAGAGTATTGTCAAGAAGGAATGAAATATTATTTCTTCCTGTAGCTCTATTTTAGACCCTTGTGCAGTACTGCTTATACAGTCAGTGTAAAACTGAGAGAGTGATCCTCCCCCTGTAGTATACTGCAGTATTGTCTTTATGCTGTGAGAATAGAATGTATACTAGCCCAACACTTTGGTTATACATTTGCTTTATTAGGTTATTAAACTATAGACCTTCATCTGATTTGATTATTTTTATAAAGCTTTTGCTGTTTATTACCACTAGTAGGTATTTATACCCTCCTGCACAATTGATTTGAACTGTATGTATACTATAGCCCATCTGCTGTCTGTACTTGATGCAACTGAGGTTTTTTTTTCTTTTAACATTTACTTGCAAACAGATTATCAGCTGTAGTTTCCTGTTCTTTTTAATATTAGCTGTTATATGGAGGAAGTCAGTCTTTGTCAGTTTAGCTAATTTATTTTCTTTATCCTGCAACTGCTGTTCAAGAGTTTCCTCATAGTCTGCCTGATATGTCTCATGAGCCTGTTCTGCTGAATCTGAAACCCCTAAGCACTTTTGAAAAAATGTATGTATAACTTGTCTAAGCTTCCTGAACTCATTGTGTCTGTCTTTTAAAAGTTTACTAAATTCTTTTATAACAAGATGTACTAGATTTTCTGTCAATAACTGATTTGACTGTTGTTGTAACTCTGAAATAAACCTTTTACATCTGGTAACAGAAAATAACTGTCTAACATCTGAATATAATGTCAACATATTAACTTTTCTTGGTTTTTTACCATTAAAATTTTTGTCTGTACAGTCTAACCTTTGAATAGTGGCATGCACTGTATTTTTATGACATTGTACACACAATAAACTTTTTTTTATACCACACATGATTTTGTTTCATATACTAGTCAAATATTGTAATCCAGTTGCATAATGCCTTACTATTAACTTGCCCTAATAAGGTTTTACATTTGCTAATATGCTGTATATACATTTCATTTTGTTATTATTATTATTACCTTTATGGCATTCATACTGTATGTAACACAGACACATTTTCTTAGCAGTCAACAGAGAGGCAGATGGTCAGGCTGCTTTACTGTAGATGGTTAAAAAGCATCTGTAGTTACTTGTGAAGTTGGTACAGCAAAACTGGCAGTTTCAGTCTTACAACTTTGTATTGTACCTTTTTTGGAGAATTTATGGCACAGCTCACCTTCCTGCACTGTAGTCTCACTCCGAATTTAGACATCTAATAAACTGTATTATTGCTGCAAAATGTCAAAAACTGTTATAAACTGTAGAAATCTGAAGTACTTCACATAAACGTTAGTTACTGTGCTTTTACAGGAGTGACCTTATACAAGGCATTACTCACTCACTCCCCCTGTTTTTGTATACAGGCTAGGAACTTTCATTAGGGCCACCATTGAACATGTTATTTTAATTTGTGCTGCTATGTTGTGCTGTTTACTGCTGATTCTTACTGTGATGGATTTAAAGTCTTCTTAAGTCACACAGTCTTGCTGGCTGTTTACTGCTGAATCAGAGACACAGAGCTTTGCATGACTCCATCTGTAGTCTGTTTAAAGCATCAAGCCTTTCAAATTGCACACTGATAAAGAAATATATTTTGCAGCTATAAGCACAGTTACAGATAACTTATTTTTATAACAAACAACACATACTCTTTCTGTCAGTTTGTAGCATATATTTACACATTTTTCTTCATTACAGATATGAATGATGACTTCTACATAATATGTCTCTCTCTCCCTCTCTCTCTCTCTGTCCCTCTCTTCTATAACTAAATTATTACAATTGTTATATAGAGTGCAAGTTACGCACATACATTTTGTTATTTCCTCTTGGTATCTTTTTTGGCCTTCTGTGGGAAGTCACATAATGTCTGTTCTATTGTCCTTTTGTGATTTCTGCTGATGTGAAAATGCATAAATGCACACAATCAGAATAACAGAAGTATGAAAGGAAAAATCTGTTCTGTTCCTATTGAAAAAAAATCATGTATTGCTGAGTTTATAAAAAAGGATGTCTGTTAATAGATATTTGTTCTGCAAACATGAGAACATCATGTAATACTTGCTTTCCAATATTGCTTTGTTAGGCTTTTTCTGATGCTATGAAGAGAAGCCTGTCTGTTATACATATAGTATGAATGCTCATTTTACATTGCTAAACTGTGTACATATATTCAAGCAAACTTTTTACTCTATGCTTTATCTTTCAGCATATTTACAACATAATTAATTTCAGTCTTATATTCATAATCTCTAACAATGATGATGCCTTTTGTTTATTACTTTCATGTAAGACACAAAGTGTAAATAAAACATTGGTAAAAAATATAAATGGTCAAACAGTATTGCAGCCACCCTGCGTCTCCAAAGAAAAACTTGAGGTGAAGTATTGTTACAAGTTCTGATGAACTGAAAGAAAGGCATGGAATGTGAAAAACTTTTGTTGAGAGTGCTTTTGAATATTAATAATACAAGTAATTTTTAGGACAGATGTTATTAAAGCAATGTTTAGTTTACTTGAAAACTCTGCAATTTTATTATAAGACTGCACCAGTTTGGCTACCTGGGAAGAGTGTAAGTTAGTGGAAGTTAATGAGGCATGCATAAGACTAAGGCTGAGCTATGGTCTAGCATATGTATTCTGATAGGCAATGTTTGACTTTATAAAGTACAAGTTTATGGTTGCTTTTTGAACTTTTTGTTGGATGTGCTGATCAAATCTTAAGTTATGGTCATTTACTGTTCCCAGTAGTATTGTAATTTGTACTAACTCATTTCTAGGATTATTGACTGATACTATTTTTACACTGCAATAGTTTAATTGTTGGGTTAGATGTTCAAGTTTATTTTAATGCTTATTTTATAAGTACTTTACAAAACCAAAAAATAAAAAAAATCTACAAAATAACAAAGAATTATGAAAAGCATTTTCCCCAGATAAGTTTCCTGAAGCAATCATAAAAACAATTGATGCACAATACTGCCGTGCCTCCTAAACATTGCATTTAAAGGGAGACAACAATATGACAGTACCACTTTGATTGAATGGATTTGGATAAAAGTCCTATGCGATACTCAAGTTCACTTTTACATGTTATTATGTCAGTTTTACAGCAGACCGACATTCATTCCACATGGAAAATGATATGTGCTATAGTTGAACTTGAACCATAAATGCCTGTTCATTAGGCGGATGCTCTAACCACCACACTGTTGGTGTGCTGCTTCATTTTGATGTATACCCATGGTTCATAGTTACCCAAACGTACGCCTCAGCACTTCACTAACACAGCAGTCATCCATTCTCCAGCTGGAAAAACCACACCACTACACATGCGCCACTCCCTACTGCTGTAAACCTGTCCCGCATGTTGACTCACTTCAAGTATATTCAGATGTCTCAAGCTTATAGTCCTGGAACATACGTTCATATAATGGTCAGGGTGTTCAAATAGTCTTCTAGTTTTTGGCTCATCCGACTGGAGACTGGGACTGCCCTGTATCTGTTTGACAGTCAGACTTAGCACGTGGACAAAGTTAGTCCCACTGTTAGCAGTCTACCTGTGGTTGTAGATGCAGGGGGTTTGCTCAACTTTGGTCAGCTTGATATGACAGCACTAAATAATATGGGAGTTCCACTGCTGTTTTCCTTCACATTCATTATGAATGCTTTGTTGTGACCATGTTCATTCTTTACAGATATATATATATATATATATATATATATATATATATATATATATATATATCTGTACGTACGCATGCATATACATCTACATGATTATTTACTTTGATCAGACTGTTGAATGACAGTGTTGTCTCCTATGTTTGTAATAACATCAGAGTTAAGTATAACTGCTGTGGTTTAGTGGTAAATTGCATTGGTTGTGGTGTGTAGGGTCCTGGTGTCCAGCCTTGCTAAGGCGGTTTATTGTGTTGCTGGCCAGACCAAGGGCCATTGGACAAAGGGTGGGTGCAACACTTTTCAGCAGTGGTTTTCCATTTCGCCATATTTCACCACCGCTTCCCGTCACGCAAACACCTTCTCCATTCTTACGGTGATACATCACGCCATTTCACATTTCAATGGTATTATATCGTTATACAGCGTAAAATGTCAGAATATGCTCGTATACGGATTCCGTGTCGTAAATGGTGTGTGCTGCAGTTGAACCAGCAACGTCTGCTCGTTAGGCGGATGCTCTAACCTACACTATTGCTGTGCTGCTTCATTTGCATGTATACCCATGGTTCATAGTTACTCGAACACACGCCGCAACACTTCACTAACACAGCAGTCATCCATTCTTCAGTTGGAAAAACCACACCACTACACATGCGCCACTCCCTACCGCTCTAGACCCATCCTGCATGTTGACTCACTCCAAGTATATTCAGATGTCCCAAGCTTTTATTCCTGGAACATACATTCATATAATGGTCAGGGTGTTCAAATAGTCTTCCGGTTTTTGGCTCATCCGACTGGAGACTGGGACTGCCCTGTACCTGTTTGAAAGTCTGACTTAGCACATGGACAAAGCTAGTCCCACTGTTAGCATCCTACCTGTGGTTGGAGACGCAGGAGGTTTGCACACCTCTGGCCAGCTTGATATGACAGCACTAAATAATACAGGGGTTCCGCTGCTGTTTTCCTTCACATTCATTATGAATGCCTTATTGTGACCATGTTCATTCTTCATGGATATATATATATATATATATATATATATATATATATATATATATATATATATATATATATATTTGTCTGTACATGCACATGCATATACACCTACATGCTTATTTACATTTCCCATACTGTTGAATGACCGCCACTTACCGCCGCGCATACCCACCTATGTCTGCTTGAATGTGCCTTATTCACCCTATATCCGACAGCCATTATTCTGGGCATCATATAAAATTAGCAGCCCTTGCTTGGCTCGGACCCAGGAACAGAAACACCATAGTCACTGGTTTGACCACTAAACCATCTGTTATACATTTTGCATGGATGGCAGTTAGGATGTATGACTTTACTACAGGCATTCCACACTACTGGCAACAAATGTGACAGTCGGTTGGTGTACATAGGTATAGTACATGTTAATGTTCATATGTATACATTTGCAAGTATACACTTTTATGAATAGGACACATACTTGACAACTACTTATATGCATGTATGTGTGATGTGTAGCTATGTGAATATAAGTATGTACATTTATAGATATATAATTACATATCTGGGGTTATACATGCCCATGTATATGAACACCCGCATCCGGGAGGGACCTGTACCATTTGTATACAGGGGCTGTGTGCATCATTACGACGTGGAACCTGGACAGGGTATACAATTTGTGGATGTGTACTATTTGGAAGATGGCTATGGGGAAGCTTTTTGGGAACATGTGAAAGGTATATATTCCCAATAATGTATGTGGGGAGACGTGCATCATGGCCAGGTGTTTAATCCTGGGTTGTAGGTTTTGCAGGACCGGTGGCGGCTGAGCAGGGTTGTGGACAAGTACTGCTAATCCGACTTGTGTCTGGATGTCAACGGGGGTGGAAATCGTGTCATGCCACCATGTCTAATCTTGAGAACAGTCACTTATCCCATGAGGGATGTCCAAAACTTGTGAACACCATTGACACCATTCTTTTGGTTATATGAAAATGAGGGAGGGTTATATATGCATGGGATACCTAATTTGCAGGCCTGAGACTGCTTAGGGTGAGACTGCCTACTAGAAGATGTGGGTAGTGGGCACTATGTGTAGATATGGCTGGCCCAAGCTAGCAGCCCGAGTATGGGTGGTTTTGGTGGATGTTCAGCAAGGGGTGGGGTGGTGTGCTGTGTAGGGGATGATAGGTATTCAATTACGTATCATCCAGGTGTGTAGGGGTTGGATGGCTCAGTTCAGGCCAAACCGTTATGTGGTGTGAGCTGATACCATTTCTGTACATGTGTATCGTACATTTTAATGTTCATATGTTTGTGGGATTGTGTTCTGCAATATGACCTGACAGGGTGTATTAGAGATGTGAATGTATGTTCTTTAGTTTCCTTTTGGATTCTCCCACTGCACCCTCGTACACCTCCAGTTCACCTATTGTACATCCGACCCAGTCTCCCCTTGGCAGATTATTACATTACCCATCACCCCCCCCACATCCACATAAACACCATCCATTCCTTCTCTGATTGCTAGCCCATGGCACAGACAGCAGTACAGATTGTGTACTCTACATATCTCTGGTACCATTATGGTTTTGAGGCCACCCCTAGCATATTTGGTCTTCCACATGCTGTATTTCACGCACATAGGTACACGCAAATTCTTATCTTTCATGACATGGTAGGTTGACCCAGGTTATACCCATTCATTTTTGGGTCGTCCAGACAAGGACAACTCAGACCATGAATGGGCAGATGTTAAGCGAATGCTCTGACCATTTGGCTAGGCTTAGCAATGGGCAGCGGCATGCAAACATGCTGTGTTTCGCTTCCACTTGGTATAAAAATCAACACTACAATGAAATACAGACACGGGGTTTTAAATGTAATTGTTCGGGGAACGGGGGCTCAGCATTCAGCTATGTGCTTATGTGTTTACTCCTGTGATTTACTTTGGTGTTCGCGGAACTCTCTTGTATGCTTTGCATACATTTCAGTATCCACGGACACTGACAGGAGTGATTACTATTAGAGGCAGGCTATACTAGTCAGCATTTTAGGTTGTGCAACTGTAGCGGACATGTTCACACCTCCGTGCAGTGCTTAAACATGGCCCCTGCACTCACGCACGTTTCCTGTGCACGTGGACAGTGCGGCAGTGCGCCTTCATTAATATGCATATGGTGCTGCTGTGCCATCTCTACGCCGCACAGTGTTAGCCTTGCGCCGAGCTTCAAGAATCTCGGGGATATTCTTCATCTCAGCTTACCATCAATTTAGTAAATTTAGTAGCCATAGTGTAATATCACCATTGAGACAAATAGGCTATTACCCTTTCCCATAACACAGAAGCGACATGATGCTTTTAACATTATATCTCAGGTTTCCCCAAATTTTTATACCATCTTAATTAACTGTAAATAGCTTAATTTCTAAAACAAACAAAGCTATGTATATTTTTTTAATCTCAGAGACTTTCACAAGAATCACTTAAATCAAAGTTGTTTCTTAAATAAGTCCATTTTCAAAGCATCCTTTAAGTTAGTTAGAGACATCAGTATGGTTTAATACGGATGCTGTCATTAATATCACAGCATTTCAATCAAAGTTCACTTGCACCCCCCCCCCCCTTAACCATTCATTCAAATTTGCTTTAAAAAAGTTTTAGCACACTAGCACAGCCTGTTTCACTTTAGCTCTCCCCTGAGAATTTTATAAGAACTATTTTATACTGCAAAAGTAACAGCATACCATTACATTATCTTGTGTTTTCTCTAAGTGCTACAATATGCATATCTTCCAGTCATACATTCCCACAAGTGATCAAGCATAAATGAAAAGCAGGCATACCTCTAAATGCATAATTGTCTACTGCTTTTGTTTGGTTTAAATGGAGGCATCATTTTTATAATTTGCCAGAACTGTACAAAGTTGGTTATTCCTGCTTATAGACCTGCACAATCAAATAAGAGACAGATTTCTCAAATTCACTGTTGAACTACTAATGAATTCCTGTTCTTACGCAGTTCTGTCACCTCCCTGTTTGATGGCACAAACCCAGAAAAAGACATAATCGCCTCGCCCTCCTTTTTGCAGCCAATAAGGTAGGCTCATTTAGTAAATTGTCAGTTACATTCTATTTATAGCTCAGGTGGTTGCTTCACTGTTTGATTGCATCATCAAATTAATTGAAAAATACTGCAAAGCACAATAAACTTTTTGTTCATGACATCTAGTCCAGGTCCAATAACTGTAAACGGTGAATTCTCTTTGTAGGCTGTTGGTAGATGTGTAAGTTACATTCTCCGTCCTGTTTCAACTACTTGAATAACTAGCAGCAGTACTAACTTTAGTTTTTAACCTAGTCCATGATGCTCTTTCAAGAAGTCATTAAAGAAATGGAGCAAATCAGTAGCAGGCTCAACCTACTAGGCTGTTCTTCCACAATATTTTAATGAGTGAATTGAAGGTAAATGCGTATGTCTTGGATTGAGGTGAAGTGATTTTTTTATCAGGTCTGACTGATTTTTGGTGTGGTTGTGGGGCTCTCTGAAGTTCTGGAGACTGGTCTCTGCTTTATTATGAAGCCAAGATTTCCAGGCGTTGTTTCTGTTTCTCATAAGCTATTTAGTTGCTTTTGTAAGCCTTGGGCTTTTGTGCCTAGCTGGGCAAACTGATTTAATATATTGAGAAAGGTGCAAAACAAAATGTAGTTCCAACAGTAACCAGGTACCTCTGCAAAAACACAAGACCAGTCCAAATAATAAAAGCAAGCAGAGGCAAGGCTCCAGTTTCTTCAGCTGATTTATTGCAGATCACACAAGTGCTTTCACCATAAGGCTTCTTCAGGTATATAAAAACAGCACTCACACACCTGTACTTATACTAAACATTAACTAATCACATGATTAAAAGGTAAAACTCTTAAAGATACAAAAGAGCAATTGTATTCAGCACACAATAAAATGCTTGCTTTTATTGTATTGAGAAAGGTGTTGTACTATAATTTGAAGGAGATGTTGTGATGCAGAATGTCAGAGTGTGGAAAGAAGTGAGCAGAGATGGTTTGGATAATTTGGATAATTTGGGAGTAGATGTCCTTAGTTTTGGAGTTGCCAAATACTTTTCATAATACATGACACTGCTGTTATTAGAAATAACCTGTAGTCCAGTATATATATATATAGATAGATAGATACAGTTAAATATTCTACATCAGTGTAGTAAATGCATTATTTACAGCTGTTGGTACTTTTTTTGGCAGCTAACATTTTAGTAGCAGATAATATAGAAAAATAATTAAATGCTAGCAGGCACAGCACAGAGCTCTGCATACTCCAGAAAAGATTACATTCCAGTTGGGATGATACCCTAAAATGGGAATCATCTGTTCTTTTTAATGTAACCATTCAGGAACCCATATTATAGCATATGGATTAACTTGGATTAACTCTAGTAGTATTAAGTTATCAGTAATAGCAGACTGGGATATGGTGTTCTAAACATTGTTAAATCAAGGTAAGGAGAGACTGTACAGATTCTTCTATCTAATATTTTTCTGATGGGGTTGTAAAATTCTACTAAGCATGTCAGACAAAACCTAACATTTACAAAACCATGTTTTATTTTACCTAAATATGAGCATAATTATGTTTAGTCTTCTACAATAATAGGCAAACATCTTTCAAAGTATTTACCAGTGATAGAACAACTTAGTGGCCGATTATTTGTTTTAACCTGTGTTTTTCTTCCCTTATGTATTAGGAGCCACGCATGATCTCTCCCATTCTGTCACTCATAACCTTCTCATAAGATTAGCCTGAAAAATACTGTAGAAGAGCAGTCAATATATATGTCTTGAACAGTAGACAAATGTACCAAAAGTATGACTCATCCACCCCCCACCCCCCCACACGCCACAGAATAGTTTAATGTTATACAGTGTCTTTCTAATGATATTCTCAGTTACTGGAGCATGCCTTCATACTTGCATTTCAGCTCTGTCAGTATGATGAGTGCTGCTATTTACTGGATAGTAAAATGTTTGTAGTACATGGAGTGCTGGGATTATGCTCCAGTATCAGAAAAAGGCAACCTAGTTGGGTTGTACTCTAGTATGAGATCCAATATTAACAGCATTTTGAAAGGTGTGTAACAATTATTATGTACCTTTCCAAATTCTGTTAATATTGATTCTCATGCGATTCACTGAGCACTGCCGGTGCACACAAATTTTTAGTACTCAGTAGTACTTGGAGCTGATAAAGCTCCATGTACTACGAAGATTTATGATTGGGTCTCCAATTGTAACCCTCCACTATGCGTTCTCAACATGGCTGCCAAGATTCACCTCTTGAGCTTTGCTTTTGAGGTGAATTTCTTGGTGTCTGTGTCTTAGGCATAAAATTATGCAATTACAATTGGAGACTTGATCATAATCCTCAATATTCAACAAATTAGCTATTACTTTTGGGTCAGTAGTAAATTTACTCTCAACTATTAAATGATCAGTACTGTGTTCAGTGGAAGATTTGTCATCTATGTATTTAAATAAGGCTTTCTTTTTAACTTTCTTTTTAATGTTTCCAGGCCATAGGACGATTTACATAATCATATCACAGCCTTTAAAATATCAGCACTTCTAGTGACACCCAAGTTATTATGCCTAGTTCATAGGCTTTATATGTTTTGGTTCTGTGACACTTTTTTCCCTTTAAAGCCTTTTCGGTTTGCTTTTCTGTCAAAGCACTCCTATATTTCTTGATCTGAATGCCATTCTAATCTCATATGCTCTGTAAAGGGATCAAGGCATTTAGACCTAGAAAAGACAAAGCCTCATTTATCATCAGTTTCAGTAAAGAGACTTCCTGCTGTATGCTGCAGGGTGGTGATTAAAACTATAAAAATTAACTTTCCAAGTAGTTATTTAAAATGGTTAGATTTTCTACAGTGGTTCTCATAATAATACATTATTGATCTAATGGAAGGTGTTGTAAAGTTTATAAACTGAAGCTCTGTTATCATTAGGGTTTCCAAGCATTCTGTGTCGTAAATTAATTGTTCTGTATTGTAGATCCCAGGCTTTAACACATTTCCACTCTGTTTTAGAAAGCTCACTAATTTATCTATAAAGTTTATGGTTAGAAAGTCCAAAAAATTCAGCTGAATATATAGAACTACTTGACAGATTTGCCTAATTTATTTTTCTTAATTAAACTCACCCTGTACAATAGTTAGACGTTGACTCAGCAACCCTGACAACATTCCAAGGAAGAACACATATCGGTTAGAGTTCATACTTATGACTTATCAAAATAAATAATTTGAGCTGTGTTTGTACCATGACCATTTGTCAGTTCAGTTACAAGTAGTTCCTATTCTTCATAGAGAAACTTCCTAAAATAAAATTAATTACTGTTAGACATCGTAATATTCCGCATCAGATCTTACATATCCAAAGCATCCCATTCCTTCATTGCATATCCCATTAACATCCTCCTCAGCAGGTCCATTAAAGCATCTTACATACCTTGATATCTGTAAAAAGTCTTTTGTCCTTCCTCTCCATAAAGGTGGCAATAACTCTGACATCCTTAACTTCTGTCCTAGTGTCATTCTCTCCCCCTTCTCAAAAATACTAGAGAAATGTATTCATTTTCAGCTGCTCTGTCATCTGGTAAAACACCAAATCTTCTCCCCCACTCAACATGGCTTTAGGCCTGGACATAGCACTAACACTGCCCTCATTTCCTTTTTGGATACCATAAACAGGGCTCGAGATGCTGACTCCTTAGTTTCAGCACTTTTTCTTGATTTATCAAAGGCTTTCGACACTATATCCCATTCCCTTCTGCTTACTAAACTCTCTGACCTAAACCTATCTCCCCCTACCCTATAATGGTTTACTAACTACCTCAGTAATAGGCAGCAATCCACTATATGGCAACACCCCTCTTCCTTTTTCCTAAATACTAATACCAGTGTTCCCCAATATGCTGATGACTCCACTATCATCTGCTCTTCTAAATCTGCCACTGCACTACAGCATCTCACTCAAGAAGCTTTTTCTTGCATCGAAACCTGGATGTCCCAGAACCATCTTGTCCTTAACCACAATAAAACAAAACTTTTAATATTTACCCCCACTAAATCCAACACTGTTGATAAGTCTCTGTTCTCCATTCATTCCCAAACCAACACTATCATTGAAGTTGTTCCTAGTACCAAATTGCTAGGTATCATCATTGATGACAATTTAACTTTCAACCTTCACATCTATAGCAACATCAAATAAACCTACCAAAAACTGGGTGCCCTATGCAGACACAACTATTTTCTTAGCCTGTCTGCTAAAAAAGCCCTGGCCTCTTTCATCCTGCTTCCTACTTTGCTCCCATCTTGACCAATCTTCAGTCCTCCTTGAGAACAAAACTTGACTCTTGCTACAACAAAGTCGCTAAATTTGCTACTAATGCAAATTTTCTACACATCATTGTTCCTCTCTGCTTCAACTAAATTGGCTAGAACTCCCACACTACCTCTCTTTTCTTCAATTAACTACAGCTCACAAGTTCATCTATCACCCAGAAACCTGTCCTTCCATCTCCTCCATACTGACCATGTACCATCCTAACCGACACCTCAGGTCAGAAAACACAATGTTACTAAAGAAACCCAAGTTATCAGCTGGCCAAATGTTGTATTCTTATACTGTCTCCAAGGCATGGAACAATCTCCCTCCTGTACTCAGGAGTATCTATAATCCTGTCCTCCTTAAAAAAATCCCTCAAACTACTTCTATCCTCTCATTGGTTATGCTTCTGTACCCAAATAAACAGCCCCAACACCTGACTTATCTTTCCTGTGCTTCACCTTTAATTTTTCTGTTACTATCATTTCCTTTCTCTTCTCTCTGCCTACCTACTACTTGCTGGCTCTTCTTTCCCTCCTTAGACCTCTATTCTTACACTGAATTTAACTTCCCTCTGCTGTGATCCTTGCAGATATATTTTACATAATGTGTGTTAGTATGTACGCCTGTTAAGTCTATTTTACCATAATTGCAATTCTACTGCTTGTTATTGTTATGTGTATTAATATTTATATGCATTAATTATATGTAATTATTGTGGAGTTTTTTTCCCCGGGCCTCCACTGAAAATGGGTTCATTCCAGGCCCAGTGGACTTTCCCGGTTAACAAATGCAATCAACCAATAAATAAATAAATAAATAAATAAAGCAATTGTGGCCCAAATAATATGGCACATTTTAGTGAATACATTTATTTTGTCCCGGTCCCCTTCAACAAACACATCAGACTGAGTGACATTTGATAACCTTTATTAAACTTCCATAAACATACCTTTGTTAACCAATATTTAATAAATTACAACTGAAACATAGTATAGCTGATTGAATTCCAGCATCAGCATCCATGTAACATTAATCAGGACAGCGTGACCTTGCTCATCCTGATCCAGTAAGCAGCGTCCATACCTCCACTTACTTACTTTTGAAGGAGCGTCCCACCACTCACTTCATTTACCATTTATTGAATTAACATCCAACCAAATAAGCAGCGTCCATACCTCTGCTCGCTTATTTAATTTATGAAGCAGTGTCCCACCACTCACTTCATTTATCACTTACTGAGTTAACATCCAACCAATTAAGCAGTGTCCGTACCTCCGCTCGCTTATTTAATTTATGAAGCAGTGTCCCATCACTCACTTCATTTACCACTTACTGAGTTAACATCCAACCAAATAAGCAGCGTCCGTACCTCTGCTTGCTTATTTAATTTATGAAGCAGTGTCCCATCACTCACTTCATTTACCACTTACTGAGTTAACATCCAACCAAATAAGCAGTGTCTGTACCTCTGCTCGCTTATTTAATTTATGAAGCAGTGTCCATCACTCATTTAATTTACCACTTACTGAGTTAACATCCAACCAAATAAGCAGAGTCCTTACCTCCACTTGCTTATTTATCAAGCTCCACCCCACCCACCACCTCCAAATACACACTTTCCGTTCCCACTTATTGAAATGAACTTCCAAAAACCAGAGGGGGAACAAAAGATGGCACATCTGTCCCTCTTCTCTGCCCACCAGCCTGACCAGGCTGTTCCCCCTCCTCTCTTACAAAAACTTTTGGACCTAACCACTCATAACAGGAGGGGTAAACCAGTCATCTTTCAGTGTACGGCATCCACCCAAAACCAAACTGAAGCCTTGTCATCAACCCAAGACCCTGCCATATAAATACCAAAACCACCAGTTGACTAAAATGGTTAAAATAATCCAATGATCCCTCTCCAATACTGAAATAATAATCATAGCTTTGTGTAACTTCTGTACCTTAAATAAACTCACATTTCTACTAACTACCAGTAATAACATCTTGAAGAGTCCCAAAACATTACCAACCAAAGACAACCCAAAACATTAAATCCAATGCCACGCAAAACCACACAAGGGCAATTCCTCCCATCATACCTAGCTGCAACTCTATTTTTCCCCAATGTATGTAACAAAATAAAAATTTCCTTTCAAAATCCAACTATGCAGTATAAACAGAAAAACATAATAACCAAGCTAAACTGCTGACCAGCAAACCACTCTCTGAATGACAGAAATACATCCATCATATAAAATGCCACATAAACTGTAATCTCATGAATCTCTATTTCTCAAACCAACCTCCACAACAAAAACTTATCTTCCACATACCCCCAGCTGTCCTTCCTTCCTGACATCCAACAAACTGCAAACCAACCCCCCAATTATGCTCCCTTACCCAACACCTCCTCCCACAGTTGTATACAAATGCTAATCACCCTGAACAAACCTATCTGAAACCCATCCCAAGGCACCACAATGATAAACAATGTACCCACTTGTTAACCCTCACCCAACAAGACCCAAGTAAAATGGCCGTCCCTTTGAAACATTTTTTTTGTTAATGTCAAACAACCCCGGCCTGCCTCCACTAGTCACCCCCTTGATCAGATATTCAAACTTCTGCATAAACAGTAACCATTTCTTCACCCAGCCCTACACACATGCATACCTTGCAAGCTCTGTCAAACCCTTTTAGTCCCACCCACTGCTGCCCAAATCAATGGAGAACAGCACTGAACTCCCAAAGTAACAGGGCACTGAACAATCACTTTGCCTACCCTTTCCACAGGAAAACAAAAACATTTGTCACGTCATAAAATGTGGCCCATCTTCATGTTGTTGTAACTCCACTCTACGTATGGACAAAACTGCCCATAAACAACCCCAGACTCTCTTCACCCTGCTCCTGATGTACCTCATCCTCACCTGTCCCCATATTACTCCCAATCTACACTCTGATGTGCCATAATGAGTAAAATAGGATTACCTGTGATCTCCCTGTGCACAACTCCAATGGTAGGAATATCCACCCCAGTGGGATCAATCACATTTCAATTGCATTTCATTCAACCACTGACTAATACCTACTCTGCACTTCCCCCATCTGCGAACTCATTGTAATCTGTGACCTCACTTTGTATACCTCTGACAATCAAAACCCATTTGCAGCAACATCCATCCCCTGCTGAGACCATTTCCTGATGGTCACCAGCTGATACAAATTCAGCATTGACACTATCTGTGACCTATTGCATGGCACTCCAGCAGCTGACATGCCCATCATAACACTGCCATCTGCAAAGAAAAGAGAACTGTAAATCATCTGAATCAGATAAAACATGTTTGCAGACACCTTCCCACACTCTATATCAGGTTATATAATTAGGTGAGCTATGCACCCAAAATCACATAGCATCATGTATTAGTTCCGGACTGACTAACCCAGTCAACCCCTCACTTCTCCAAACTAAGATCCCTACAGGACTGATTTGTCATCCAGAGCACCTTAATGAGCTAACCTGTGCCTACATCCACCTACAGGCATGTGCACTAAAGACATACTCCACGTCCCATCTAGGCCCATGTTGACATGCACAGATGCTACTCCAGCTGAAACCTTGATAAAATAAGAGGAGATATGTGTACCCATTACCTGGCACCCTGACCTTAACCATACTGCATACCCAAAACCATGGTAACATGTTTCATCTGCAAAACATGCAGGAAAAGCCACACGTCATAACCTTTAACTCTCAACATGCCATGACCAAATTAAGGAGACTCCCCCACAATGTGAAACAAATGGCAATCAACATGCCATCTCCAAATTAAGGAGTCCCTCTCCCTCCCCACAATGTGAAACAAATGGCAAACAAAGACCTAACAAATAACGCACTAATACAGAGTGCCATTGAATGGTGACAAGGCCATATATCTGTGTATCACTTATGAATAGCTCAAAAAGAAAATGCCCCCTGCAAATGCACCAATCGGCCATTACAAGGAATCATTTCCTCACCCATAAGCCACAAAAAAAAAAAAAACACCATAAGTCAATATATGCAGATGCCTTCACTTTATGTACCAAGACAGAGGAATGAGAAAACATTTAAAATAAAGATTTTTGTTCATGCTGATGCCACCCTCCAGCAGCAGCTAATCCTTATTCCTAGAGAGCTAAAACATCTGAAGCAATGAAATGATAAAAGAAATACCAATGGGAATGCTGTTTAACTCACCACTACCATTGTGACCAGAGTTTCTCACCTACAGACAGCCTCACTAACCCCCTATGGCCATAACCAGTGCCACCACAAACTTGAAAGGCTGTGAGAACCATAGGTTCATGCCACCACACCTTTGAATAACATGAAATCTGAAACACAAATGCCCACCATCACCCCACAGGTCCAGCCCTCGA
This sequence comes from Protopterus annectens, assembly GCF_019279795.1. Classification (NCBI taxonomy): domain Eukaryota; kingdom Metazoa; phylum Chordata; order Ceratodontiformes; family Protopteridae; genus Protopterus; species Protopterus annectens. Next base: position 1,830,625,886 of record NC_056728.1, on the reverse strand, counting down.
CAATGCATTAGAGAACCCCAAGCTCCACGAGGAATAGAGAAAATGCATAGTAAAATCCCAGACACCCAAGAGTCATGGCACAACCCCCACATATATACCAAAAACAATGACCAGCAGATAGTGGAGACAGAATAAAATCAGATATATTTATCCAAATCGGTTTCAGCTTATATAATATCAAGCCTTCATCAGTGTAAAAATACAAAAATAATTTCAAAAGAATTCACCCTGTATATACTGTCATCAATTTAGAAGCCAATCACAGATGTTCATTTAACCCTGGTGTAAATAATCCACCTAGTTTAATTATCCATTTTTTCTCCTTGACATTAACCAATTCATGCCATCCAGATTTATTTTGTTGGAAACCAATACTTTTGTCTATAATTGTAAAATGAAAAGATGCTGTCTTGTGGGTTTGGGTATGTTTAAAGAGAGCATTAGTATCACGCTGATTCCTAATTTCACTCATGTGTTCAGATATTCTATATCTCACAGCCCTGAACGTTTGTCCAACATAAAAAGCCGAACATTGACAGGTTGCCAAATAAACAACCCATTCCGAACTACAATTAGCGAAAAATGGAATCTCAAATACTGTGCTGGTATTTTTGCTACTAAAACTAGTGGCTTTCAACATTCTGCAACACTGTTTACAATGCCTGCATGGGTGGCTCCCTTTGACAGTTTGTCCTTCAATTGTATGTTGTATTTTGTCCCTTGGTTTGAACCCACTATGTTTATAGTGATTAAAATGTGATGCTAAATTTTTCCCATTCCTAAATGAGAAACAGCACCTATCCCCAAGGAGCCCTGATAATCTATTATCTGCCATAAGAATATTCCAATTCTGGCGTACACTTTCAATAAGTGCTCCAGTGTTCCTCCCATATGTGGTCACCAATCTAAGTTGCCTTGTAGTGTCAGAATTTATCTCTTTATATTTTAAGAGTTAATTTCTATCCAAATCATTGACCACATTCCTTGCATGTGTAATGTGTCCAGTCTGATAACACCTTTCTTTAAACCTATTGGTTAGATCATCTCTGAAATGCAAATATGAATCCTCAGCTGAGCATATATGTTTTACCCTCATGTATTGGGATTTAGGGATATTCTTGCATATATGGGGTGGATGATAGCTGGAGGCATGGAGCAGAGAGTTATACTTGGGGAATTTCCTGTACAGTTCAGTGGTGACCGTATTATCTGGGGCCCTGATGATCATTACATCCGGAAAAGTAATCTTATCCTTATTACAATTAACAGTAAATTCAATCCCCCATTTATTTTCATTAAGATATCCAACAAATTCCCCGAGATATTCCTCATCCGCCCTCTATACCATCCAGCAGTCATACAGGTATCGCCTATAAATATCCATTTGATCAAGATACAGATTATGGGTAGAATCATACACTATTTGTTCCTCAATATATGCCATAAAAATATCTGCATATATAGAGGCAGAAGAGGCCCCCATAACTGTCCCTTTGATCTGTAAAAAGCATGAGTCACAATAGCAAAACACATTTTTGGTTAGTATATGCTCAGCCAAACAAGAAGAAAGGTAATGAAACCTGGTCAATCCAACCCCCACATACAAACAAATATAAAACACTATGTATAACTTAGCAATTCCCCACGTGAAAGGACAGAATGCAATGTAATGAGGATAGCCTACAACTGTATCATCGGCATAATAATGATACACAAAATATATAATTTACTGTGTACCACAGAATTTCCACCAACATCCCAACAAAAGATTATTGTATTGACTGTAACTCTAATTGGTTGCATGTCAAAAGCTGCCAACACCACAACAGCATACCTCAACCTGTTAGAGCAAGAACTCAGAACAAGGCAAGGAATAAAAATGGGACAAAGGCCAAGGTAGGGACAATTTTAAAATATTGCCCTTTCCAAATTAAAGGTGTCTGAATAACCGGTTCCACATTAGTATGAATTATAAAGACTGAAAGTCAAATGCCGTCATCAAAAGGAGCCAACAGGCGAAAGTTTCCGAAAACCTGGTGTCTTAACATTGGAGAGGTATTCATGGAACATGACTGAATGCAGTGAAATACATTAATCATACCTCTCAACGTCATACAGAAAGAGTCTGGACTAACCCATTAATAAACATGGGACAAAAGCCCAAATAAGGACATTTTTATTTTCTAAGTATTGCTCCTGCAAACTTAGAAAGTGGATTGAATAACCGGTTTGCCTAGCATGCCTTTTATAAATGGTTTGAAATCTGTAATTCAAATGTCAGTCATAACAAACTGACCAAATATACTGGCAAAAATCCAGACATTCTGCACTCCCTCCCCCCCTGCACTTCAGACATTCTGCACTCCCCCCTCCCCTGCACTTCGCAAAACAGCAAACCTCGGAAATGGCTCACCAACAAACACCCACCAAAGGGCACCCAGCATACAGCATGGCTCCCCAACCACAAAACACAGCCCAACCCCATAAATCAGCCAGAAACAAACCTGCTTGATCCATTCAATGTCTCCACACACCCAAGAAACTGGTTCACCACCCTGCAGGCAAGCCACAAAATGGATCCCAGCATGTTTTTATTTCATGTTTCTTTTATATACAATGGAAGACTGAGTCAAAATCCGGACATTCTGCAGAAATCTTGACTGTTGAAGGGTATCCCACTACTGGCTGCCAGTAGAATGCACATGCATTGAAGCCCTGTAGTCCGCAAAATTATACAAACCACGGTGACAATATTTCCTATCCCCTCACTCCAAAAGGAAGGTGCACCAGCCATACTTCTCACCTCTTACAACAGAAACGCCATAACTAACTTGAAATGGCCAAAACTGGAAAAATGTTGAATATTTCTCCAACAGACTTAGAACATTAATAAATTAACAAGTTTTGCACTAATATGAATTCTTCATAGAGCAAGACGTCCCTAACTCAAATGTCCACCATTCTTTCTAACTGTAGTCATTAATGACTTGCCACTAGTTTGACAGAAAACCACCTCATCTTTGAATGGCCACAACGAATGGAGTAAAATATGGAGTAAGATCTGGACCTTCTGCAACATCTGTATGGTTGAGAGATATGCACGCCATCCATGAACCCCCACTACGCAAACCACTTAAGAGGCCACCAAATAAATAAACCTAACCGATCCCTGACTGTACCCTCTCCAGCTGTTGTTACTTTTTGTCTCACCATATTTCTGTGCTTTAATGGAAAAAAAAATATTACATAGACCTCCCTACCAGTCAAACACCATACAAACCATTAGCCTGAGGCCTTCCTTTACATGAAATACCTAAGGTCGTCTCGTTCGCAGAACCTGTAGTTAGCAAGTTCATGCCAAAATGTGATTCCTTACCCTATTACACTTGCATAAGCCCCTTAAGCCCTTCCCTACCCTTACCTTATTTCCTCCCAATCATCCCACCTCCTTCCCATTTAACCCTTTCCTTCCCCTACCTTCACATTCCTAATATATTTACCTAACCCCACTCTGAAGATGTCTCTGGACAAATTGGTTTGTTACCAAACTTCATATGTATTTTTACTCCTATATAAATTCAGCCTATGTATGCATTTGTTATTATACTCATACCTTTTTAGTCTATTTTTGTCAGATACAAATGTGTACTGCAATTTGTGAAGCTTTTCTCCATAGTCCTCCAATGAAATGGGCTTCTGTTCAGAACATCTGTGCTAATTAATAAAGGAAGTACATAAATAAACAAGCAAACAAATAAATACATAAGCTAGCACAGTTTCATGTTTCAGTAATAATTAACAGCTGACAGATATTCATCCCTGGTAGGGTCTCATACTCATGAATTTTCCTCAGACTTATGACACTAGAATATGACATTGAAAGGGTTATTAGAATCAGTATATTGAGGATGGGCCAATTTCCTTGAATAGGCGCACCTAAAAAGTTTTCAGTTAAGGGCTTAGGTTTTCGGTCATAATTTCACCAGCTTTGTAAATAAACTGAAATCTATCAGAGCAAAAATAAGGTGAATCCTTTTTCATATCTCCTCATTATTTGGATACAAATATATCTGTGTTCAGACTAAGGCCCTGCAAAAGGATGTTTGAAAATAATTATCAGTGAAAGCATAACTAAGACTTGGTGAGGGCATTAGTTCACCGATTATCCCTTTAGTGTTATAGTTCATGTAATGATTAATATGCCACTTAAATATGACCTGACACCCTTGCTCCTCTTACTACCCTTAACTCTCCTACTACATCTTACCTCCTTACAGTATGTCACAATCCAGTACATACCCTCATCTACAGCCCCCATGCATAAAGTAACACACAAAACCTTCTCAGACATTTCTCCTAACCTATAACCTACAGACAACATACTCTGCTTTAAACAAAAACTTCTGCCCACTAATGATAAAGCTATGACAAACTATACCCCCTTACTTAGTCACAATACTAACAAGAAAAAGGAGCCTGCAATCATCCTGCTCAAATACTCCAAACTAATCTTAAGTGGAGATATCCATCCCAACCCTAGTCCCCTCTCCCCATCTCCCAACCCACACCACCTCTATAAGTCTACTAAACCTGATTACTATTAACCTGCAAAGCATTAGAAATAAAATCCCTGACTTCCACGCATGGATGACACACAATAAACCCAACATAATTGCTCCTACAGAAACATGGCTAAAGCCATATATCAAAAGCACAGAATTTCTCCCTCCAGGGTACACCTGCCTGCGCAAGGACAGACCCCCCCCCCAAAAAAAGGTGGTGGGATAGCTCTAATCTACCCTAACACATTCAATATGATCCCCTACAGCTCACAAATACCCAACTTTGCTACAGCTGAAATCTTAATAGCCTTCCTAAAAATCAATGACAACAAGAATATGCATCATTGCCCTGTATATACCCCCTGGTAACTGTATATACCCCCCTGGTAATAATATTCCCATATTAGAGGACACTCTAGCCTGGATTTCCAATAACATAACTACAGAAACAATAATCCTGGGTGATGTTAACTTAAATTGGCTTGATTTCTCACCCCCCCACCAACATCAACATATAAAAATACAGCCAGCTCATAGAAGACATTACCAGACCTCGCAAAAATAACAGCCATGGTACAGTCTTAGACTGGATCATGGTCTCTGACCCCAATGAAATAGCCACTGCAGAAACCCTCCCAAATAGCATCAGTGACCACTTGCCAGGATTTGTAATATGCAGAACCACAACAGAAATTCACAAACATCAATACAAATATACCAGAGACTTAACTCAGTTCTCTCCTGTAACATTTAATGTCACCCTACAAAACATTAATTGGGAACCCCTTAAAACACTCCCTCTAGACACAGCAGTACAACATTTCAATTCTTCATTCCTTAATATTCTGAATACCCAAGCACCCCTCCGGCTAAAACGCATAAAATCCTTGCATGCCCCATTGCTCACTAGAGCCACTAAAGTGAACATGGTCACCAGGGACAAAGCCTGGAAACTGGAAAAAGCACAAAAATCCCTCTGACCTCATAACCTACAGACACTATCCGCAACCAAGTAAAGTGCCAAATCATTAGGGATAAGAAAGAATACTATCATACCTTACAAAATCATCATAAGCTTAACCCTAAACCTTTCTGGAGCTCTATCAACAGACTTCTACACCCAGGATCAGAGACTAACCCCTGTCCAGACCCTGACAAAAACCCTGTAGAAATTGCCACACTTTTCAACACATATTTTATTGATGTTATAGCCGGTCTCACTACCACCTTCCCTCCAACTACACCTAACCAACCCAAGCCACCAGCCACTTATAGATCCCCTGACCATTCTCCCAACTTCTCCCTAGCCCCTATTCCCACAGCCATAGTAAAGAAAATGCTTCTGAAATTGAGACCTTGCACAAATGCCCCTGACAGCCTGCCCCCAGAATTCCTACAAAAAGCTGCAAATTCCATTGCATATCCCATCAGCATACTTCTTAACAGATTCATACAAGAGTTGTATGTTCCTTCCATCTGGAAAAAGGCATTTATTCTCCCACTCCATAAAGGTGGAAGCATAGATATCTCTAACTTTCGCCCCATTGCCATCCTTTCTCCCGTCTCAAAAATCTTTGAGAAATGGATCCACAGCCAGCTCCTTAGCTACCTACTTGACAACAACATACTATCTCCAACCCAACATGGCTTTAGAACAGGGCACAGCACCACTACAGCTCTTACCTCCTTCTGCGACACTATCAATCAGGCTCATGACACCATAAAACTTGCCTCTTTTTTATTTCTCAGCCTCTCCAAAGCCTTTGATACTATCTTTCATACACTCCTTTTTAGAAAACTATCCAACACAGGTATCTCTCCTTCTACTTTACACTGGTTTTCCAACTACCTATCAGTTAGACAGGCAACAAACTACAAAATGGCTAAACTGCTTCTCTCCTTTCCTTACCACCTCCACAGGTGTTCCCCAAGGGTCCATCTTAGGCCCACTACTTCTCAGCGTTTTCATTAATGACTTCCATTCTACTCTCACTCAAGGAATAGTCATCCAATATGAAGATGACTCTACTATCATCTGTACTGCCAACTCCCCACACAAACTCGAACAACTTACCCAAGCGGCCTTCAGCTCCACCGAAAAATGGATGGGTAACAACCATTTAGCATTAAATCCTAAAAAAACTAAACTCATGCTATTCACCCCCAAGAACTCCTGCACCATAAGCAAAGACACTTTCACTATCCTCTCCCGTGACAACACCTCCATAGAGGTTGTCACACATACCAAACTTCTAGGTGTTACTATAGATGAACACCTAACTTTCGACATGCACATCCACAACAACATTAAAAAAGCACACCAGAAATTGGGCATGCTATAGCGACACAAAACATTCCTCAATTATTCTTCCAAACTAGCTCCACTTTTCTGCTCCTCTCTCTTCTCTATGGCACTCCTCTTTTCACCAATATTCAGGCCAGTCTTAAATCCAAACTACACTCATGCTACAACAAAATAGCAAGATTACCAATAGTAAGCCCTTATCTCACCACTGTTCCTCTCTTAGACTTCTGAACTGGCTAGAACTACCTCACCATCTTATATTCAACTACCTACTGCCCATAAACTAATACACAACCCTTCCAGTTGCCCAGCTCTTTCTAACCTATTTACTCCATACCATCCTGACAGGCCCCTCCGATCAGAAAACCAGATGCTCCTAAAGGTAGATAAACCCAACCTCTCCACTGGACAATGGCTCCACTCCTTTTCCACTGTTAAACAGTGGAACTCTCTCCCTCCCTCCCTTAGATCAACTAGTAATACATGCATCTTTAAAAAATATTTGAAACATCACCTCTCCTCCCACTGGCCATGCCCCTGTGCTAACTTCTCACAACCCATAACCTAACTTCTGTCTCTTCCCTTCCTTTTCTCCCACCTTTCCTTCCTCTCCTCCCGCCTTCCCCCCCTCCACCTCCAGTACCTTCAACTTTGCCTTCTCCTGAACAATTAAACCCTCTCTATGCCCCTTGATATTTGACACCACTACTGACTCTATCTCAGTGCCAACTACTATACTAGACTGTAAGTCTAATCTAGAACAACTGTTGCATGGATTCTTATCAAACTGACCGTACTGCACTGTGGCCTGAAGCTAAGGTAGTTTAATCTGTCATATTTGATCCATGTGTTTTTATTACGTTGAATGTATTGTATGCTTGTATGCTTTAGCAGTTTGTCTGATATGTCTGTTGTCTTCTATCACACTGTAAGCATAATACTGTTTTTAGGTTTTATCTCTGTGGAGCTTTTCTCCCCGAGCCTCCACTGAAAATGGGCACTCTTTGGCCCGGTGGACCTTCCTGGTCAACAAATGCAATAAATAAATAAATAAATAATATGCCTTGACATGACCTTACCATGTGCTTATGGGGTTTCCTATCAAAATCTTGAATGCCAAAACACATTTTGTACACAAAAACAGAAAAAAATTCCAAATTCCTAAATACTAATTAGGGAAACATCTTGAAAACATGTCAGTTCTAAATTATTGAACAAACGGCTTCGACATTTCTGAAAGTTTACCTGCTGACACTTAACCTGCCTGCTTCCCAGCAGTACAAATGTACATATTCAGTATTGCACATTACTTTAATTCATGTTTGTGCAGGGGGGGCAAGCCCCCTGTACCCCCACACACCCTGCAAATTATATATTCCAACTCTGAGATTGCACTACAGTGAAAAAAAGGGTAAATTTCCCATAACGTCAAGCCTCATATAAGTGAATGCACAGTGGCATTTGCTATAGGACATTCATAGAATTGCAGTTTGACAATACAGGAATCAGCAAACATATTCGGCATTCTCGTGTTCGCCTAACTGCACTTCTGCATTTTGATAGTAAACCGCTTATGGTATTATTACAAAAGTCAAAGGCTCCTGCACCTAATGTATTGAGATTGTACCTTGAATTCTTCATGGTCAACTTCTTAGACATGTCTATAGTGGATAAGTGTTAATCTACACAAAGATGTAGCAATAACCTTTTCTTTATTCATGTTGGTCAAGGGCCTTATCATGAGCCTGACCATTGAATCACTTTGATGTTCAGAGCTGTTACTGTCTAGATTTTAATGAAAGTCAGTGAACAGGGACTTTCCATCATTTGCCCTTCTCTTATATCTCTTCTTGTTGCTTATTGTCATTTTTGAGGACTGTCTTAAATTTTTCATCTTTTTATAACGTGATGTTGGAAGGTTAGGATGATTCTCAGACTAATGTTAAATCTTCATGTGTGGAATTGCCAGAGAGATTCCTAACTATGGAATGCTGGGGTCATTAATTTCCTTTTGTAGATGCTGCCCTTTATTAATGCTTTTCAAAAAAAGCAGATAAAGTATTACTGGAAGATAACTCCTTAGAGTTTAATGAGCTTGATGTATGCCTGTATGGGCCAGTTTTACCTGAATGGTTCGATTTTCAAAATGATTTTTTACATTTCTCTGATAATACATTAGTTGTAATAGTCTGTAGACATGTTTTTCTGTGATTTTATAGAGTGGGCAACCTGCGAATTGCCACCCTGATTGGAGAATGAACATGCCACAGCAGGTTGTTAATGTACAGGTAATTCCCACTGAAAAATGAGTCTGCTGCTTTATGGTGGCATGTTAAGCTGCCTTAAATCTTGGACAATTAAAATACCAATGGCCACCATTTTTTTACACTCTCTAAATAGCACTTTTGGGTGCTTGCAAGCATGAAAGCTGAAGAAAGATAGAGAAAGAGAAAGAGATTGAGAACTGGCTGCAACAAGCAGCATCTCATTATATTTTCACAACATATGTCTGCACATATTACATCTACTGTTCCCACATCGTAATACATTCTTTAACTACATCTGAAATCTGGGTCTATATTATAACATCGAAGTTCTCTAACATCGAATGTTATAATATCGAACCCGTAATGTCGAACGCTGAAAACAGCGAAGGTGCAGGACATCTAATTCTTTCCCAGGGAAATAATTCGGTGGGCCGTTGCTGTGGTTTCGCTGTTTTCAGAGTTCAGTATGTTGGAGCGTTATGGGTTGGGTTCAGGTAAGTGTGCGATTGTGTGTAGGTTAGGGTTAGAGGCGGATTAGGTGAGTTAGGGTTAGGGAGCGGGTCAGGTAAGTGTGCGGTTGTGTGGACATTAGTGTTAGGGCGCGGGTTCAGGTAAGTGTGCGATTGTGTGTAGGTTAGGGTTAGGGGACGGGTTAGGTGAGTCAGGGTTAGGGCGCGGGTCAGGTAAGTGTGCAATTGTGTGTAGGTTAGGGTTAGGTGAGTTAGGGTTAGGGCGCGGGTGAGGTGAGTGTGCGATAGTGACGGACCTTAGGGTTAGGGTTGGGTTAAGGTAAGTTTATAGCTAGTACTGTATGTAAAGTTTAGTTTAGGTGTTGGATTTTAAGTGTATCTGTGTGGATGGCTGTTTTTTGTGTGTGTTTGTGCTGTGTGTATGTTTCTCGGAATAGCAAATTTTTTCCCTGGGAAAAAATTTGCTATTCTGACTGTTTGATGTTTTCACACTTCGGTGTTTAGGGTTCAATATAATAACAGTCGATGTTAGAAAACTTCAATGTTATGATATAGACCCCTGAAATCTAGAAGGGAATGCCCAGCTATATACCGAACTGGTAGTAGATGGTAATTGCCAACCTGCTAGCTGACAGATTTGGTGCAAACTTCACCCCCTGTCCACACCAGCTATACCCCAAATCATACCTGATACTTGTCTTCTGCATAGTATCTCTAGAGATCAGGTCATATCTGCAGTCTCCAAGGCCAAAAACATGGCCTCAGTAAGACCAGATAACATTTTACGTTGCTTAATAAGCAATGTAAACCAGGACCTAAAAGACCCACTTGGTATTCTCTTTAACCATAGCCTGAGAGCTGGCTTTGTTCCAGCAGAGTGGAGAGCAGCAACAGTTATCCCCTTACACAAAGAGGGGCCATCAACTGACCCTGGGAACTATAGAGCCATAAGTCTAACCCACCTCATCTGCAAAGTCATGGAAGGAATCATCATGGACCTTATCAGCAAGGGCATAGGTGACCTTCAAACTCTAGACCCAACACAGTTTGGCTTTATTAATGGTAGATCAGGCTTATTAAATTCAGTAGACTTGAAAAACATAAGAGAAAGCACCCGTGGCAAACTGCAAACGTTTATTTCCACATTTAGTGCTTTTGTCTGTCAAATGATGGACTTCTTCAGAATAACAAAATTAAAACAATGCCAGCTTTTATAACAATAAAAAACACCTGGCTAGCATTTTAATTGAGACCAGTTAAACTTTTAAAGTTCCTGTTTCCTTAAAATAAACCTTGAATACATAAAAAATCACAGATTTGTTTACACATTGAAAAAACAGTAAAAACATGATTACAATCATAAAACTTGTATTTTTTTATAAAAAAATTTAAATAACATATATAGATTTCAGTTTCAAATAACTTACCATAGAAATAAATTCATTTAGACTGAGTGTATTCCCTGTAGACTTTTTTGAGAAAGTCACCAAAGCCCTGGATGAAGTAAGACAGTGCATACTGCCTATCTTAACCTAGTCAAGGCTTTTGACACAGTCCTCCACTCAGGCATCATTGAGAAAGTCTCCCAGCTGGGGATTAACTCTTATATCACTAGATGGGTAGTCAGTTGACTCACAGACAGAACACATATTGTCAGACTTGGTGCCTCCACCTCTACCAGTAGACCTGTCCCCAGTGGCGTACCACAAAGATGTGTGCTGGGCCGTTTACTGTTTGGATTCTATTTCTTGGAAGTCCAGGCTAAAACAGACAGCCTTTGTCTTGCCAGGTTTTCTGATGATCACAAATTGGGTGCAAGCATTGAGTCCCACAGTGATGTTAACATATTACAGGAGGGGCTAACGCAGGCAAATGACTGGTGCCAAAACCATGGTCTAAAACTAAAAGCAAAAAAGTGCATTATTATCCCCTTCAGCAAAGCTGAATTCCCTAATTGCAATATTGACAGCACCCCTCTAAATTCAAATCCAGTGGTATGAGATCTGGGAACACAGGTAGATAGCAATCTGAACTTTGACCACTAAGTTTCCACAGTGGTAAGGAAAGCCTTCTAGGTTGCACATCTCATACGTAAGGGCGTCGCTTCCAGGTCTAAGGATGTTATAACTCCACTGTATCAACCCTCATCAGACCATTAATAGAGTACAAAGCTCTCTTCTGCATGTACCTCACCAGACACGTGCAGCAGCTGCAGACACCACAGAGGTTTCTCACCAGGAAAATACAGGTCCTCCAAAGCATGACTTAAGTGGATAGACTGAAAGCCCTGTCACTGTACTCTGTATCATATAGGCTACTGAGAGATGACTTGCCCCTGGCCTACAGGTCAGGCTCTGACCCTGCTCTGATGGATATGCTACACATCCACAAGTCAAGTGGCACAAGAGTCATTCACTCTAGGGATCTTAACCTAACCTGTGACATTAACAGAACATGCTAGAGATATAGATATATTGCACAGAGAGTGCTGTTACTCTAGAATACACTTCCAATTCACATGAAGCAGAGCTCCTCACTGACCCTGTTCAAGTGCAACCTGAACAAATGGATGGGAGACCACAAACTCATCCCAGGGGTGGTACCCATGTCCCTCACCCATGTCCCTCATGGACATGGATAGTTGGTGTTTATCATACACTCACTCTGCAAATTCCATTCATCTAACCAAGGACAATTAAGACAACCTGAGATTAACATGGCTAGGCATGTAAGTGCTCTAGGACTGCTAGCCTAGTAACCTCCTATGAACCTATCTGCATACAGTGCGTTATAAAATCCTAGAAGAGTTGGTTAATGACATTTTGCAAGTACGTCATGCACTCTTTAGCTTCAGTGGCTAACAATCTGGTAGAAAGTTGTTCTCTGCATATGTTTGTGTGCTAATATCTTACTCAATCTTTCCCCCATGGGCCAGAATGGGAAAGCTTTCTGGCACAGTTTCACTGTAATGGCTGACATTATTGACAGAGGTTAATCCTCTGTGTATTTTTAGTTACATATCAGTGACATTAGCAAAATCAGAGACAGTAAATGGAGGGATGGAAGGGGGAAGCTGTAATACCTTGAATTATGTTGAGGATGAAAGTGGCTGCAATTGGCTTGTCTGTGTGTGTTTGTTTTGTTGGTTTGTTTGTTTCTATGCATTAGTATGTGAGTCAGTCTGTATTTCAGAATGTGTGTGTCTCTATGTCTGTCTGTGCTTCTGAAAGTGTGTGTGTGTGTGTGTGTGTGTGTGTGTGTGTGTGTGTGTGTGTGTGTGTGTGTGTGTGTGTGTGAGTGAATGTGTGTGTGTGTATGTGTGTGCAAACATTAGATATTTACAGAACTTATATTTTAGATGTAAACTACTTCCTCTGACAACAATTACATGTACTACAGCAAGTTTGAAACATTAGGCAAAGGAACTATTTTACATCAGAAATATTTTATATATAGTAATTAAAAAAAACTAATACAAAACGAATTAACAGGCAACTCATTCTCTAAACTGCCCTCCATTGTGTGTTTTATTGTATAAATTGTTTAAATAAGGCCCTTCCAAGGTGTAGAGGCTAGACACCACCCCTGGAGATGTGTTATTTACACAATAACACACAACCTGGAGGAAAATATTGCTTGTGTAATTTTCTTTTTTAGTTTTACAAGACCCTCAGTGTGAACTCAATTTCTGACAGTCTGTAAGTTCATTATTTCAATTAAAATACCTTCCTTTTCCTTAGAGAATATTTAACATTTGTAATACTTGTAAAGTAATTATTATTCTACTGGGAAGATAGTACACAAAACAACACCACTATGACTAATATTTTATTTCTATTAAGCCTTAAGTAGTATTTTGTTCACATATCCTTTTGTAGTAATTATGCTCTTATCATGTAAAGTAGGCTTTCTGATTTTAAAATATGTCATTTTTACTTTAATTTCTTCACTGAAGTTAAATTTATTAAACTTTATAACCTTTATGAACTTGTGTTTGCACTACCTGGATGCTGAGCACCTGACAGATACTTCCTTATTCTGAGTAGTGTGATACTGCATTTTGATGAAGCAGTGATGGGGAGAAACAGCTTATAATGGATAGATTAAATATGTTTTCTATAGTCTACAGCAGATTTCAACACATAAAGTGGCGTAGACCATAACACAATCAATCTGTCACTGAGCGAATCAGACAATAAATCAATCAATAAATTAATTTCTGTTCAATTAAGAAATAGCAAAGGAGAAATAGGATAGGATAATATTCCTAATAAATCCCATTGTGTCTGGCATACAGTGCAATAATACAGATATAACACTAATAAATAGCTGTCCACCATGGGATGATTACTCTTTGGAAGAAAACTAAGGGTATGTGAATCCCCGCAATGATAGCATAAAGTAATACATAGTTAACAACACATTGACTGCAATGAGAATTGTTCCTTGTGCTGAATGAGCTTCTTGGCACTGCAGAAGCTCTACCTGCATTTGACACTGTGTGTAGTGCTGGAAGTACCTGATGGGAACACTGCCTTCATATACAGGCTTCAGTAGTTATATAAAGAGGCTGAGACCATGAAATGTGTGGTTCAGTGTAGTGTGAACCATTCCCAAACTCCTGTGTCAATGGTCCACACTGTTCTGTTTTCAGAAATCTATTTAATTCTCAGGTGGGCTGGGACACCACAATCCCATCCCTAGTCCTGGATAGGGGGAATGAGATATGCTAAACATGCCAGCCTACAAGTGGAGCTCCTGTGCTTGACAGGCTCATGGTCATGATGCTGCACCTGCGTATTAGACCTGCCTCCCTGCTGGTAGTACCACGTCTGACATACAGGTGAAGCTGCTGTGCCAGAGAACATCAGCCATACTGAGCTGCTCCACCAAGTCCTTGGCTGAGATTGGGATATGCTAAGAATAGGTAATGAGATTCAGTAAAGAACATTGTTGAATATTAGTACATGTTCCTGGAAAAGTGAGGCTTCCTTTAATTCAATGCTTAACACCAGATGACACAGAATCAGGAAGAACATGTACTTAGTCAAAACCCAATATTTTTAAAACCTAATAAATAATAAATATAGCTCCACTGTTGAAATTAAAAATACATATTTTAGAATCAGAAAATCCACTTTACATGGTAATACCATAACTGCAGAAAAAAGAAATGTTAAAAAAAAAACATACGATGCACTCGATCTTTACTATGTGGATACTGTTGATGAGGCTTACAAGCACCCCATAGAAGAGCTGAAAGATTGTTTCAGGAAGAAAATTTAAAGAAATAGTGTATCAGTGAAAGGTGAGATGAGGCCTATAAAGACTGCATGAAGAACTATGATTTTTAAGTTAAGTAGTTATGTGACAGATGAGATGAAAGTAGTTATGTGACAGATGAGATGAAAGGAAGAGTAAAGTGTAGAAGAGGAGGTGATGATAGGACAAAGTCATACTGATGGTGTCAAGAGACATTAGAAGTAGGCCTGGTAATGTAGAGTTTGTACCATTATCTTACGCAATTGCTTTGGTTAGGTAACATTTGCATGGTGACTGAAGAGAGGGGGAGAGAGAGTTTTTCATTTTAAGGTTGATTTGTTTTTGAATGAGCGAACTGATTTTTTATAGTCAGGAATAGTGTCCCAGACGTTTGGTCTGAGCACTGAGAAAGTGTGACCAGTACATTTCAGATTAGTTAGCGGGGTTTGTAGATTTAGAGTAGATTCTGCAAGAGACCTTAATGTGATGTGAGAATGATCTTAGTGAAAATCTATTAATTAAGTAGGAGAATGTCTCTATATGAATGAGTTTCAAGAGGAGGATAGTTCTTAGTGGAAAGGGTAGTAATTTGGCTTTTTTTATGGTGATGCATGTATAGTTAGGTTTGGAGAGATTGTTATGATCTTTCATATGCTGATTTTTGTTCATTGAAATGAGGTAAATTATTTTTTGACGTACAAGCGACATCTCGGAATCCATATTCCAGCTGGGATAGCAGGACTCCTTTCACAATGGCAATTCACCCTGTGGGGAAGAGAAAGTATGATTTTTTTCCTTGTGCAGAAGAGTGGATTGCTAATTTTTATGCAATAAGTTGAGCATGATATTGAAACTGAATGTCAGATCAAGCCAAATTCTTAAGATAGCTGTAGTTTTGCACTGCTTCTAACTGATGTTTTTGTTGATCTGGGCCACAGGCACTGACAGACATGATGTAATTACTTCTGAGGCTCCGGTACTTTCTTCTCTATAAGTTATATGTATTTTTCTGTGTTTGTGTACTTTAAAAGATAATCTCACCCTTTCTGATAATCTTAAAAAATATCCAGTAGCTCAGGGCCACCATTTTCGATGTATATATTTGGGATGTGTAAGCTAAGCCTTTAAATTCAGCTGAGGTGAGGAGAGTAACATTTAACTCTGTAGACAGATCCTTGTAATTAGAATTATTTAATTAATAAAGGTGACAGTATTAGTTGCATAAACCATAAAAAATTAAATACTCAACAAACATATGTTACACAACAAATATGAGGGCTGGCTACTGGAATGCTGTTTTTCTGGAGGGGATTTGCAGTGCATTCCAGAAGGGACTCTATTATCTGCTAACAGAACATTTTTCCACTCCCTTCCTTCTTTTTACTGTGGTATACGGTCTTCTGTCATAGACTGCCACAGAAGCTGAGGTCTGTTTCTCATAAAATGTGTGGTTTTCTGGCAAATCACTGAGGATTGATGTTGCTAAATAATGGCATACATGTAACTTTCAGACTTTATATCATTAAGAAAATGCACACAAATGCAAATCCTGTTATTATAGCAACTTTCTAAGTTTATAAGTAATATTTAAAATATGTCCCGATTTTTCTGTCTTTGTCCCTCTGTTAATTTAGGCTTTTTCCAGATTTCATACAGTAGGAGGTTGAGAGGTAGCTAAGGACTGTTGTGATGTGTTTACCATCCTCCATGTGTGGCATGTCATCTTGTGCATGATAATGAAGCTGTCCCTTCAGCTGGGAGACAGTGAGAATTGGCTAACAGCATTTTTCTGCAAAGTGTGATAATACAGATACAAGCATCATTAACCATACTGTCTAGGCATGTATTTCTCCTTCTCTTTGTATGCTGTCCTATTTTTCATTCTTCCCTTATGTGCTGTAATGATTGTGGGTCATAATTAGATAACTTCCCAGATGGCACCTACATTTAGGTTCCATGTGGAATATGAAGTTCCATTCTGATAAAATGGGGATTGTCAAGTTAGTTTCATCAATTACCATGGGTCAGATTGCGTACACCTGGGCCGGATTGCATAAGCCTCACAGATTTTGGCCCATTATGTCAATATGAGCACTAAACTTGTGGATAACAAAGTAATATGTAAATATGCCGCAGTGAACTCAGAATACCTCGGTGCACAAGGGTGTATCTCAGTAGCAAAGGCATACTAAACATACCTGCAAGTAATGCATAAGTAATGAGAAATCACTGTCAAAGCATGTTGTGCATTAACAAAGTTACAGAAAGATTATCACAATTCAAGCATCCTGACAGTCCTACATACATATCTATAACAGAATATCTCCAATAAGCTTAAGAACAACTACTACTACTGACTCGGTTATTATAAAAAAATGCTAACTATCCCAGTGTGAGCTCCATGACATTCATAATACATAGTTTCAGAAATCTGCCCAGAAATGTTAGAGACAACTACAGATATTTCTGTAACTCATTTACTAACAAAATATACTTGCTTTCAAGCTCCATACTATTTGTAATACATATCTTCAGCAATCTTTGCAGTGAGCTAAGAAACAATTAAAGATGTCTCCATAAGTCGTGCACTAATAGAATATGTCTGCTTGCATTTACAGATTGCAACAGAATCTGAAAAATTTATAATAAAAAAAGGCAAAGGGCAATCACAGCAATATCACCACAGCTAACATTAGCAAACAGCGGATTTGGGACTTGTGTGGGGAACACACGCAAAATACATACCCAAGGAAAGTGGAAGATAGAAAAGAAGATGTGGGGTGAGGGTGAAGAAGAGGGACACATGAGAGGGATGTTGGAACAGGGAAATCTGAGGGAATGTTGGAGGGGCATGGGCACTTTGTGGGAATAGGCCCCATTTATTTTTTAAGAGTAGAAGAAAAGGTAAACAGGGAAAACGGAGGAGAAGGACATCATAGCAGGTATAACCATAGAAAAAATATCACAACAAATGACAGACAAAGGTTGGAAAAAAAAAAGCATTCAGGACAGCTAAGTTACATACATGGCACATTGCATAACACGGGCAATGTAAAGTTCTCAAATGAGTGGGGATGCATACCAGCCATGGTGAAATGCACAAACAAGATATCTACCTATGTACTATCATGTTACATGTTGCAGACTGTGTGCTGGCCATACCTGGATGTATATGACCATTGGTAGATGTATGTTGGAGGGTAATAAATAAGGATCACAGTACACATTGGATAAATAAAATATTCCAGCAGTCTGTCAGCAGTTCAAGTGTAAGCCAAACAATATGACAGTTGAGCAAATGCAGGTCTAACAATGGTAGATAACTCCAGCAGAGGACAAAACCAAACCTATGACCACACATGTGAAAGACCAACAACCAAGCACAGTGCCGAACAGCAGTACAGTAGAAAAGCAGCAGAATGGCTGATAAATACACAAGTAGGTGTACACAACCCAAACAAACTTGTAATGGACTGCATATATGTGACACACATATGCCAAGTCAAATAGAACACACAGGAGTACGTGTATATCTTTATGCTGTTTGTGGCCTAAATGGAACATACAGGAAATCAAGGTCAATTCACACACACACACCAATGACATGTAAGAATATTTTTAAAAATAAACACTACAGCTTAAAAAATATATCAGGTTGTGCACATGCATTTCAGCACTGTACACTGGTTATCACACAGATGCAATGAGAACAAGGATGTATTGCAAGCAATAGCCAGTGACTTGTGTGCAGGTGTTCTGCATCATAAAATGGCCACACATTTGGCGCATGTTCACCATGTCAACAACATAATTCATTGCAATTTTCAATAATTGCAACAATGTAAAACATGAATGAAAAACACTGCTAGGAACCACCACGATAAAATAAAAAGTCCAGTTTATTTTAAGAACAAACAAGCGCTTTCACGCATACAAATGCGCTTCATCAGGTTATAATGGAAAACATATATGCTAATATGGAAATATAAGGCGGAAAGGAGGTGGATAACCTGAGCCCACATCAGGGAAAAGCAGGACAAGGTAAGTTTACACACTGCAAGTGCATATGCACAGTGCAGAGTGCACAGGGCGCTGTAGAAGCTGACCCAGTATATGGAAAATGTATGCCAAATGGGCAAAACAATTTCTAATGTTCACAGAAATGACCACATATAAAACATAAATATACAATAATGTCCAATCATGTAACATCAACATGCATAGGTACGCCAGCTAAGAACTTCAAGGACATACACATATACTGTCATGTAAATGTTGAATAAACAAATCCAGGTGTATGTCATGCACCCTGCTCATTACTAATCAGAGGACACTCCTGTGAGCATCATTACAGCACATCAGTGGTAAGTCAGTGCATGCCAACATGTCCAAGATACAATTGTGTGTCACTATGGATCCAACTATGTGCAGACATGTATAATCAGTTAATGTGTACAACTATTTGCAGAAGGTATGAACTTATCTGAATAAATAATCCATGCTGAAATTTAAGATACAGGAAACATGGTCTAATGTACTGTTACAGAATAAATTATCTTTACCTCTGTGTATAGATTAATGCTACACTGCTATTTTATGCGGTCAGAAAAGTAAGACTGTGCATATCTATGATATACGTGTATATGACCCCACATGGCATCAGCATACACTACATCACACCAGTGAGACATCATGACAACTGTCATCCAAAACACATGGGAAATGACATGTCCATCAGTTGCACATACATGATATGGCAATACAGAAATCCAAACCATACCATAGTGGTAATGCTGAACTATGGACCACATCTGTTGTCTGTCATTTGTCCATAATAAAACACATGTTTACAGGCTAATTATTGCGGCACTAGCTACAGGTTAACTGCTACAATGCATGGACAGCTGAATGTGGGAGTAAAGTGTAATGTGTTAATGTGTGTCATGCACACATTGCAACATAATTAAATTTAAACAAAGAAAAAGGCAAGCCCAAAGTGTCCGTGAAGTGCTATTTTTTCCTGTTAAATAAAATTTTGCGTTAAGATCTACTGGCTTTGGCATTCAACTCGCCTTATTTGGTGGTGTTCTTCAAGTTTCAACTGACGAGAGTGAGCGTCACATAAAATAATTTTTTTGGTTCTCTCAGGCTTCACGGACACTTTGGGCTTGCCTTTTTCTTTGTTTATTTTGCTTGTTTTTTACATAATTAAATGTCACATGACGATGACACATAAGCACATCAGCTACATGGTATGCATGCACAAGAGTGCATATACATTCCAGTCAATTATATGAAAATCAACATGTTGGCAGCATAACACAATTGGAGCAGACAGACAAAACAGGCTGATGGGGATGAGCCTCACAAATGAGCTCCCAGGCTATCTCCCTGAATGAGTTGCACATAGCCCATGCCATATCCTGGAAGAAGTTCCCCATCATCTCTCATTTGTGTTCACAACACATTGGTCTCAACCTCCCAGATCTCCTCCCAATAATCATCTCTTTTCTGGTCCTGGAGTTGTCTCCTCTGTGGTGCAGCAGGCATGATAGCTCAGGCAGGTGTGGGTCTAGTTTCCACCTCGTCGTCATCATCATTATCATCATCATCATCATCTGAGGACTCCGGCAGTGGCCTGACATGTGCTCATGGCGTGTGATAGGTGAATGTCCACAGGTTTCATGCTTTGTCAAGGTGAATTAGAAAACATGACAGAAATGAAAAGCAAATGTCTGTCTTGCATCACATTCCCATGAAGATCACAGCTGACCTTAATATGAAACTGATATGCATATCTGCACTCTGACGTAAATAATATACCATTCACTGGTGATTTCTGAAAATACAAATTTGAGACTGAAGGTGTAGTAGCATACATCAAACTTCTTATTTAGAACACAATTCAGTTTTAAATGGTGAAAGCATTAGCAAGTAACAGAATTATAGTCAACACAATTGCTGCTAGTGAATGGCTCCTAATGCACATAACACATTCCCTATGTCACTTTATAGTTATGGACATGACCAAGAACAGAACATGTCAGGGAGAATATATCCATCACCAATGTCAGCAGTTCAATCAAGGCCATGCAATTGCATGCATAACACAGCTCACCAGTGGGAATCAGGACATCACCTGAACATGTGAATGCTGGCCAGTATGAAGCATGGCAGACATATGCAAAGCAAGCACATGTAACATATCCTGACACATGAATGGAAGCATAACATATTAACATAACTGAACTGTTTCAAAATAAAAGCTTGTAAATGTCAACATAACAGTATTACTGTGATCTGAGGCACTCGTGCTTAGTACACTGTCCGTCCGAGTATATGGCAGTATGTCTCATTATTCCCTTTCTTTTTCTCTTGCATGTATTCCCTGAACAGTTATGTCTGTGTGTATGAATGTAAATGTGAGGCTCAGTTGAAAATTTTCACCCCACTCATCACCTGATAATCCAAAAGATATACTGTGTACCACGTTTCACACAACCATCACTGGGTAACAGCTCTTCAGTGCACTTTCCAAGGCAAAATACACTGCATTGATGGGTCCCATTAACATCCCAGGATGCTTACTACATAGCATAAAACATAACCTGTGGTCCACTTGAATCACTTTTCAACTGTAGTCTACAGACAGGTTTGGTGTCCAAAAATGGAAGATGGTTACACTCATTCTGTGCACAAAGGCATTTTAAAACATTGAGATGGGTAAATACAGGCCCATAATTCTGACCAGCCTCATGTAGAGATTTATAATGGACTTGATAAATGAGGACATAGGTAACATGCAAACTCTGGCCCTGGTACAGCTCGGCTTTATTAAATGAAGGTCATACCTATTAAATGTGGTGGACTTCACCAAGAGTGCCAACAAAGCAATGGATGTGGCCAAGATTGTGTTCACAGCTTACCTCAACCTGGACAAGCATTTTGATGTTGTTGTTGTGTCTTTTGGCTTATCCCGGTCAGGGGTCGCCACAGCGGAACTCCAGTCCGCTAATGTTTGGTAGTAGATTTTTACGTGCCGAGTTACCAGCCCTGACGCACAACCTTCAATGAAGGCATGCTCATTCATGCATGCCTCCACACAGAAGACGCTGTAGCTGAGAATCGAACGGGACAACGTCTTGCTGTGAGGTGACAGTGCTACCGCAGCACCACTACTGCAAGCATTTTGATACAATACCCAAATCAGACGTTGTAGACAAGCTCAGTAAATAAAGTATAAACCCTTTTATCCCTCACTGCATATCCAAATGGCTCATGGATCAGACCAAGGAGGTCAAAATAGGTGAGACCACCTCCATCAAGAGCTCAGTCACTAGCAGAGTCCCCCATGGATCACTACTTGGGCCACTGCTTTTTGGCATCTATTCTTCTGAAGTGGAAGCAAACAGTGAAGGATTATGGCTGACTAAGTTTGCAGATGATTGCAAGCTGGAGGTTATCATGGATTCCCATGCAGACATAAGCATTCTTCAAGAATGCCTATCCATGACTAACAAATGGTGGCAAAGCCAAGCTTTTAAAATCAATTCTAAGAATTGCAAAATTGTACCCTTTGGAAAGTCAGCCATCACAGATAATTAATACATTGATTCTACAACCCCAACATCAATCCAGTGGTCAGTGATCTGTGTTTGCATCTAGACAGTAACCTTACTTTGGATTACCATGTGGCCACAGTTTTGAGGAAATCCTTTTGTATTGCACAAGTTATAAGTGAGGGTATAGCAGCTAGGTCCAAAGAGGTCATTTTTCTACAGTAGTTTGCCTGTATTATAACTATCATAGACTACAATGCTCCCTTCAGTATGCACCTGACCAGACATATACAGAAATTACAACTACCTCAGAGTTTAAACAAACAAAAAATACAAGGTGTATCAAACCTGCCTTATGCAGTGACCTTTCCCTCTACTAAGTCTGATATATATTTCTGAGGGGTGATCTTATGACTGTCTTACAAGGCATCGACAAAACACCACAGTTGTGAATCACCTGCATATTTTTAAATCAAACAGTTCCAGAAATACAAGGTCTAAGGACTAGAAGTTTGTGAGTTAAACAGAACATGCTGGAGAGACAGATATTTGTCCTACAGACTGCACCTCCCATGAGCAAGCTTCAAATCCATGTGAAGCTGATTTTTCCTATTACACAATTTAAGCACAACGTAGACCAAATGTACAGGGATTTGTAAATTTGCACCAGGACTGTCATCCATGTTCATTATGGACAGAGGTACCTTATAAATACCTGCCATCAATGCCCTATTTATATACAAGTCATCATTATTCTTTTGTGAAAACTTGGCTGGGCTTAGAAAGGCCCACCCAGGTCATTACCATAGTAAAAATCTATGAATCTATAAAAATCTCTTCTTTGAGTCAGTCACCAGAGATGTGGATGAAGGCAAGGTGGTTCATACACCCTACCTTGATCTGGCCAAGGCCTTTCACACCATTCCCCACTCAGGAATCATAGAAAAACTCACTAAGCAAGGCATCAAACTCTATATCACTAGGTGGGTTGCAAACTGGCTCACAGGTAGAACCAATGGTGTGAAAGTAGTTGACTTCAAGTCAGACTGCCAACCAGTCACGAGTGGAGTCCCACAGGGTTCGGTCTTGGGTCCTCTCCTGTTTGGTATCTACTTCTCTGAAGTCAAGACCAACATGAAGGGACTCTGGCTGACAAAGTTCGCAGATGATTGCAAGTTAGGAGCTATTATTAACTCCCCAGGTGATGCTGACATCCTACAGAAAGGCCTCACTGAGACAAGTGACTGGTGAGAGAACCATGGCCTTAAGCTCAATGCCAAAAAATGTGTCATCATCCCCTTTGGGAAAACCCAGTTCCCATGAATTACCACGTTGATGGTAGTCCACTGAACACAAAAGGCGTTATAAGAGATCTGGGAACACAGGTTGACAGCAACCTCTCTTTTGACCACCACATTGCCACTATGGTCAGAAAGTCCTTCTGTGTGGCACATCTCATTACTAAGGGTTTTGCATCCAGGAAGAAGGAGGTCATTTTCTCCCCCTACTCTTCCCTCGTTAAGCCAGTCATTGAGTACAATGCTCCATTTAGCATGTACCTCACTAAACACCTGCAACAACTGGAGAGGCCGCAAAAGTACCTCACAAAGAGGATCCTAGGCCTTAAACATTTGTCATATATGGACAGACTCAGAAAACTCCAACTATTCTCTGTTTCATATCGCCTACTTAGAGGCGATCTCTGCTTAACTTACAAAGCCATGTCTGACCAGGCTCTGTTAAAAATGCTGCATCTAAAGAAATCCCAATCCCTCCGCACCACACGCTCCAGAGACCTCCACTTCATTACTGCAATCAACAGAACATGCTGGAGGGACAGGTTCATAACCCAGAGACTGTCCATGCTATGGAATAGACTTCCTATACATGTCAAGCAGAGCACCTCACTGGTCCTCTTCAAAAGAAATATTGATGAGTGCATGGAAAATAGAAAATTCACCCCAGGGATCACACAAGTGGCTTTACTCAACAGAGGCACTGGGAGCTAAGGTCGGGTGGGATGATGCCAAGGTATTCCTATGGGCTAGGCTTGTAAAGGCTCCAGGGCTATTAGCCTAGTACACATCTATGAACCTATGAATGTAGGAATATATAAATTACAGTGTTTGCAAGTAATAATTCATATGAACAGCCACCAAGTGGCATTATTAAAATGAGGAAAAAGTGAAATGACAATATTGTAGAACTAGTCAAGCCATATAGTAAACATCTGAGTCAGGTATCATGATAACTGGCTGAATGCACATCAGTGTAATGAATATATCAATAAGAAATATTTTATATGCTAAATCATCAATGGCTGTGACATGTGAGAATCTTATATATGTTGTATTGACAGTCATGTAGGTTGTGGCATACATTTCAAAAACTGTGTGCTGAAAAAATGGTTAAATGCAAAATGATATTTCCACATTTTTGGATTTAAATCACAGTTTTAAGCATTGCTATAGTGTGATTATTTTACTTACCTTACTGATGTATGATGGGTATTCATGCATTCTAAGCAATATACATGAGAATGTGAAATATACAGGCCTGTAACAAGGATCAGATGCATTTCATAAACAAAAAGAAAAAGTAATTAGCATACATCTCTCCCTCTGCTGCTGCTCAAGCCTGTGCATATACTCAATGCAGAGGGCATGATTTCTGGTCCTGACTTTATCTCCTAAAAAAGAAAACAGCAACCATGAACAATGTATTCTTCAAATAGCACTGATATACATTTCCCATATCAGTTACTAGAAAATTTACCTGTAAAGAACATTAGATAAGCACCATATATATTTTCAAGGTTACATACAGGTTTTTATATCTTTGAGCATAGTTGAAGGACATGAGATTAAAACCTGCAACTGTAATGTACATCCAAACTCTAACTTTGACACCTACCTGTGTAGCTTATCCATCCTGACTGAAAGTGTGTGTTGTGAATGCATTGAAAAGATTTGGTGTTATGACATTATTTGGATGGTGGATGGTCTACTAATATGGATCATGGCTTAGGATTTCTAAAAATGAACATGTGCTGGGCATGTAGTTAAACAGTTAGCAAAAATTCATTCATATTAGCACTGTGGTCAAAAACATTAACAATAATGGAAACCATACATTGCTCAGACAGTGGATCAGTGACATGTATCACGGAGCTGCTGTTGACAGAACCATAAAAGTTGCTCTACATGAGGGACACAGTAAGGTATGTGTGAGGGCCAAGATATTTCTTAGCAAATTACACACAGCTGAGCAGCCAAGTGTTCCAGATTATGCGGAATTCTCCACATTCAACCATAAATGAGCCTAGTGTTCTGCTGTTCCACACTGAACAGCTTTGACTCCGCTAAACGGCTTTTGATTGGTTCATATACCACAATTACTGCCAATCAGCATTGAGGTATACACACCATTCAAAAGTTCTGTTCCACTGTTCCACATTGAACAGCATTGGTTGTGCTAGACAGTTTTTGATTGGCTCATATACTGCAATTACAGCCAATTGACATTGCAGTATATGATCCAATCAAGTAACTGTTCCTGAGGATTGGAGCAAATCAGAGCTCCCAAATTATGAATTCACTGAAAAGAAATTTGGCATCATTGCATGGTGGTTTCACGAGGATATTTTGGACCACCATATGAAATAAAAAGAGTGAATTAGTTTGTCAGGGGAAATGAGTAGTTTGCTTCACAGAAATGTACCGCCCCTACCCAACCTCTGTCCCATATACACACACATGAATGCAGCTATATAAAAAGAAGGATAAAAAGACTTTGTTATTGTACTGTGAATATTGATGAAGTAGGTTCATTCAGAAGAGAATGAGGTTTGAGTTTTAGTAGAATGCTCGCTTCAGGTAACATGGAGGTACAAGCACTAGCAACAATGAGAAAATAAGGATTTTGAGGTATGCCCTGGGGATGAGTCTAAAAGGAGTTGTAACCAGAAGGGGAAACACACACACACACACACACACACACACACACACACACACACACACACACACACACACACGTCTTGATTTTTGTTGGTACAGGCAAAAATGGCTCAGCATTAAGCCATACTTCTCAACCACTTACCACAATAAATCTGGACAAAGTCAAACATGATGGGACAACGGCCCAAATAAATGGACAGAATTTAAAATATTTCTCTTTTAAAGCCAGAAAGTTGCTAGAAGAACAGGTTTTATGTTACCATACATTTTCTGAAAGATATGATGTCTGAAACTGACATTTCTGTCATTATCTTATTATTTCTTTCCTATGCCATTTGCCAGAAAACTACATATTTTATGAGGAACAAACCAAAAATATGAGGCAAAATGTTGTGCATTCTGCAAAATTCTGGGCAGCTGAGAGGTATGACAAAGGTGAATGTGTGTGTGTGTGTGTGTGTGTGTGTGTGTGTGTGTGTGTGTGTGTGTGCGCGCGCATGTGCGTTTGTGAGTTTTTTTGTATTAGTGAGCCACTGTCTTTTTGCTTCTGCATCTATGTGTGTACATGTAAATGTCTGTGCCTGCAAGACTGTGTGTGTATTATTAAATACTTATATATGGTATATTTTCATTGAAAGGCCATGACCACGGTCAAGGTACACTTTTCGCCCAGTGCAAAAATAGGGTGTTCCACATTTTGACTGTTTGTCACACATTGCTATGGTCTGTGTTCCACATTGGCCTATTAGCAGGTTGAGATCTATGCACTAAGCAAATGCATACATCTTACCCGCTCTGCCTTTCAGCTGTAAGTCTGCCCATCTCACTCCCTCAAAAGACAAGGATAATATTGTTCTTGAAGTGAATGTAATAATTAATGAAAAATCAGAATTTGATAGCACATTTAAAAAATAATTGATATGTTTCCCCTAGGTAGGATGGAACCCACAGCATACAAAAATGTAATTATGCTGCCCAGTTTCCTTACAAGCCAATCTAAAAGTCAGCACATTTCTTCTTAAAAACAGATACTGCTTGTGTTTATTCGAATTCCTGCAGATAACAGATGAATACAGAAGCTTATTGGCCATTATACTCTAAAGAAACAACAGCTGTCAAAACATAACTGAAAACAGATGTGTAAGCAGTCAGACAGGCATTCCTTTTGGCTTAAATAAAAAGGGACTGCAGTGAGAATGTTCCCTTTATTAGGAGGACTGAATTAAAGAAGTTATGTCTGAGTTATTATTCAGATATACAGTGCTGCAACAGGTGATATTGTCATAATATAACAGATAACTACAAAATGCATAGTCATCAGTGGCCTAGGTGGTCTAGGTGTCAGTGATGCAGGAGGGCAGTGGATGCATGAAATGATGTCATCATGCATTGCAAAACAGATGTACATCTACGAAGTTCAGAATTATGAATATTATTCAAATTGTTAAATAAATTAACAGCATGGAAATCGAACCCATACTTATATCAAGAGCAGTTATCATGTCTACTTAATTATCCAGTGAGCTAATTGTCACCACAGCTACTTAATGATTATAAAAAACAACTATGTGATATATATGGGATAGAGATATATCTTTAAATTCTGTAGGAATGCTCAGATACACGTAGGGTAGTCACATTTACTGTAAGGATCCATGGGCTGTCTCCACACTTCAGCGATCCTTCAATGAAGCTCCTGTGTATCACTCTGATGCAAGTCATCATAATGGTAGCAAACCTGCACTTCAGTCCAGTAGAGCCCCACACATCTTTGGCGCTCCCTTGCAATCTGGTTCCAGAAGCTGAGCATCGTGAAGTTCCTTGGCTTGGCTCTCATCTGATGCTCCACTCCAGAGTAGATGGTCAGTATCTGGGTAGTCTCCTCCTCCATCCTTTTGGGCACACGGACACATCTCAGACTCCTGTAAGTAGCCATCTCGATACTCCAATGGAAAATGTATGGTTTGATCTTTAAATGTATCAAAATGAATATTTAAAAGTGGAGGTTATGTGATGTTGTCAGACCACTGGATGGTAACGGGCACATGCCACACATGGTAGTTTATCAATACCTATTGGGTACTTGAGCAGTGCCTTTGGGTGTTAAGCCACATGTAGCCAGTTTATGGGGATATGCACAAATGGGATTTCAAAACCTATAATTTTAATGAACCTTGTTAATTATGTATGGTGCAAATGGTACTTAAAGATGGGTGCACATTAGGTGCTCTTACTTTCAACAGTTCCAAGTCAGAGGTAAATTGGCACCTGTTAGCATTTCATTTCAACTAATTTTGGGAAATATTACATCTCTTAAAGTTGCTCATTCTCAAAGGTACCAGTTTAGATTTATTTTTATTGAAAATGTGTGCTTTAACAGAAATTGTTTAAGTTATATGAGTGATGTTTGATTCACCTTTATGCATACAGATGTTGCCATTTTCATTAACTGATTTCATTCCCATATGCAGTTATATAGACAGCTTTATATTGTTAATGTGAACAGTACAATGGATCAGCCATATTTCTTAGTGGTAATTCTGTACACTCTGTGGTGTAATTACAGAAATCCATAGATTCCAACACTATTTGTATGTACAAGGTTCTTTTTCTGTTACAGATATTTCTTCACTAATGTTTCTCATACCGCTCAACTTGAAAACATCAAAAATCTGGACAAAGGCTCATGAAAAGTAGGTACTACTGGCCAAAATTGGGACACCGATTAACATAATATTTGCATACATAGTCATGCACCCCCGCCCACTCTAGTGCTATTGTGGAATACCAAAATGAAGACTGAAGTCAGTAAATATATCCTTCAGAAAATGCATAATAATGCAAAACCTGTTATTCTAGCAACTATCTGAGTTTACATGAGCAATATTTAAAATATGCCCCTAAATTTGAACCTTTGTCCCATCATTATTTTTGGCTTTGTCCAGATTGCTTGCTGTGAGAGATTGAAAGGTATGACCAGGTAATAGAATGGCAGTGCCTCTAAGGCCTTATTTCTGGCAGCAAGGGAAAAAGGCAAAATTAATCAGGGCCCAGGGGACATAATGTGCAGAATATGAAACAGGTTCTAGATGTCAGTTATTAACATGAACGGTTGCACAATATGGAGTTTATTGTCATATGCATTTCCATAAGGCATCCTGATTTCCATATGGCATCCCAAAGTATATTTAGTATGCTTTACATTAACAGTAATGTAAAATAAACTAATAACCATTCATTACAGGTATACCTATCAAATTCCTTTACGCAAAGCCAAAAAATAATGGTGGAGGGAGCCAAAGGCCCTAAATCAGGGCACAGTGCACACTTAAATGGTATAATTTAACAGTACATGTGTTTCGCATCAACATGTATTTTTGGAATATTAAGTAGAATCTAAACACTAAGAAAAAACAATAACACTGGTTATAACAAGGCTAAAAACAAAAGCATTTAATGGAGTAAGCACTTTCACGGATACACCGCTTCTTCAGACTGCATTCAAACAAAAGGACGTTTTACACATCCCAGTTTAGGTTTTAAGATTGACCCCAGTATCTATGCTGACTGTAGGACTTGTAATGTTGTTTGTTTTAGCTATTGTGTTAAATGTTTTTCTTTCTATGTAGGTAAAACGAATCGTTGCCTTAAGGATAGGATACTAGAACATTTTATGGACATCAGGAATATGAAAGAAAACAGTGCAGTAGCTATGCACAGCATGAACGAAGGCATGGACCACACATTTAAGTTTTTAGTACTTCAGATTGTAGCTGCTAAGAAGAGAGGGGGAGACTTTAAAAATGCTACTGAACTAGTTGAACAAGAATGGATTTTGTGATTCCATGCTGACAAGCCTCCAGGCTTGAACAGCATGGTTTCACTTAAACCCTTTCTCAAGGCAAAGCCATTGAAGCATTGATTTTATTGATTTTATTGTTTTTAAGAGTTGCTATACAGTGTTCCTTTAAGTAAACTAGGTTCTAATTGTATGATGTCATAATTAGTTTGATTGTTTTAGCATTTAAATGTGATGTTGTTTGTTTGAATGTAGTCTGAAGAAGCGGTGTATCCGTGAAAGTGCTTACTCCATTAAATACTTTTGATTTTAGTCTTGTTACAACCAGTGTTATTGTTTTTTCTTAGTACATTTTGTTTTTTTCACTGGTTGTTTTATCAGTTTGGGAGTTTTATTTTATAACAGAATCTAAACACTGACTGAAGGAAATGCTCAGTGATTTACCAAAGTATCAAACGCTTTAAGAGAGACAGGGTTAATATTCTAATGCAGAATCATTGATAGGTGAAAAGTACAACAAGATATACTAATACGAAGTTCAGCGTCTCACAGGAAGCACAAGCTATTACTTATGTATGTGTATACTACTTCCTACAAAGTGACAGTGGAGCTTTATGTTGTGTGGGTAAAATTAAGGGAGCTGTCATCAACTACAGAAAGGAGTGGAAAAACACGTGGACTCTTCCCACTGACTTTTAGATGGCATCATGGGACTATACAGTTATATTCCAGTCACTCAGTCATTCAAACAGGTTGATAAATGCACAGCACGATATCACCAACAGGTCTGCGTTATCAAAATATCAGGCGAAAGGTATGCCTTACCCATTGCCCTCCAATTAAGAATACATTATACTGAGCTCATAAATCACACATTTTCTTTACATTTTTTTAATACGATACAGCATTGTTAAAGACTGATGTTTATATGGCAAAAAAGTACCCCTCCCAATCTGGGATATTAAGCTGTTAATATTATAAATGAGTTGCAGCCAGGTCCATAAACCATAATATTGTATTTGAGTCATTAACAGTACATGGCTGGTAGCAATCTTACTGAAATAAACTCCAGCTCCAGGCAGTTCACATTCTCTTGACTTAAGCTTGCAGAAAATGCATTTTAAGCAAGAAGCAGGCTGTGTGCAGACTGTTACCAGAGAAATGTCTTGTGAACGTATATGCCCAACACAAGCTTTACTACCCTGGCAGCTATGAATGCCATTGTAGCTCCAGTTGGAATAAGCACCTGTGCCACCTGCAGTTCTGAAATACAATATTTTATCACAGACTTCTTTAAACTTTCTAATTCCCACCAAAGAAAGTTTAAGCATAAAATTGTACCCAGTTAAAGTGAAACTTCCACTTTCCCAGCGCACACAAGTTGCCCGCAAATCGGCGGCTGTTAACAACTGAAGTTTTTTTTAATTTTTTTTAAATCTCCTGCATCTCTGAGAGTCAGACAGGCAGTCAGGCACTACCTCACAGAGCTTATGTCATCAAGCATGCCCCTGTACCATGGGGATGCGTGGTGACATCAGCCATACATTTAAAATTATATATACATATATCTATATCTATCTATCTATCTATATATATATATATATATATATATATATATATATATATATATACTTTACATGGTCTATTTTTCAAAAAGTCGACTTTCATATGGCCGAGACCATATGATCAACTTTCTGAAAGCCGACCATGTAAAATAAACACAAAAAACACAACAAACACTTACCTTAAACTGTTAGCATGGGGGGTTATGCCCCCTGCACCCCCATAACTTTAATATACCAACTCTGAGATCGCACTACAGTGTGGAAGAGGGAAATGTTCCCATTCCGCACTGTATGGAGATAGCGGTTTCCCATGGTCGGCTTTTCAAAAGTTGATCATATGGTCTCAGCCATATGAAAGTCGACTGTCTGAAAAGTCAACCATGTGAATGGGACCCATATATATATATATATATATATATATATATATATATATATATATATATATGTGTGTGTGTGTGTGTGTGTGTGTATAAATATATATATATATATATATATATATATATATATATATATATATATATATATATATGTATAAATTGGGAATTAAAGGGCTCACTTGGGAATTCCTGGCACTCCGTTATTTTGCCCTTAAAACTGGCAAACACCGAGGAATTTGGTGTGTTTGAGAGGTGTGAGGTTTCTTAACAAAAGTCTTATAACTACTGGCTCAGTATACAGGATCCCTACTGTCTGTGGACTACATATGGAGCCTGAGGTTTTGTGATGCTTTCCATAAGTTGCTCATTTGTTAGTTTGTGTAGTATTTAATGTAAAATGCATGGATACTCATGTGGTATGATACTATTATCTT
The DNA here is from genome assembly GCF_019279795.1 of Protopterus annectens. NCBI lineage: Eukaryota > Metazoa > Chordata > Ceratodontiformes > Protopteridae > Protopterus > Protopterus annectens. The sequence continues at coordinate 1,830,593,330 of NC_056728.1, read as the reverse complement.
TGGACCTCCATTCAAAAGATATGTAGTATAAGTAGTTTCAACCCTGCATGCAGCCTCTAAAGGTATTCCAAGTTATGTTGATTTCACAGCTGCTGTGTATGTAGGCATTGTTGTTACTTTTTGTACGTCACATTCGGATTTGTCACAGACAATGTTTTATAGACTTTTGCATTGCACAAGAATGCATACTGTTTATGGTGACATTCTCTGTCTACATAATCATTTGCATAACTGGGCTCCCACAGGAATATAATCCTGTGCATATCATTGTGTTTTGGATGGCCAACTATCCGATGGGCAATGATTTCTTACAACAGGAAAATGATATCATGCTAGATGCTCTCTGACAAGGGATGCCACTGGTGGTAGATGACCATTGACATGCCCTATGACATCACTGTATATCTGGCCTCACTGCATATAGCAAGAGGGGAGTGTCACATACCTGAGGGTAAGATAGAAGTCAGAGTTCCAGGCCGAACATGTATGTCTTTCCTTCCATGACATGGCTGAGTATAGAGTAAATCACTATATATTGCTGTTGCATGTAGCTTCATGTATTGTAATTTTTGATTTACAGCAGCAGATTTGAGCTGTGCACACAGATCCGCACAGGGTGATGATGATGAACGTAAGTTTAATGACCTGTAAATGGTTCATCTCTCAGGCCCATGCTTAGAATTATCAAGGGTATCAGAACTTGTCCAACATTTGGGATGTATGGCTAGGCTTAAAAAGGCCCTTGTGGTAGTTAGCCTAGTAAACACTTATGAACCTATGAACATGTACTCATACAACTGTAGTGCAGATAGAACAGTGAAGTCAACATGTGTAATGCTGTCTGCATTAACAGTCACAGGTCCGTCTTCTTCGGGACAACATTAGGGAATGGCAGGTATCTGTCTCCATACTGCATTACTGTGGCCACTACCTGTTATTGCCTCAGTCTCATGTCATGACACTGCTGTTTACTGTCATATTGATATTTCCCTAACACTGTACACTACAGCTACATCCAGTGGGGGCCCAAGCCATGCAGGTTCAAGTACAGACAGACCAGGTATGTTACAGCAACAGGTTCATAGGTTGCAGCAATGTGTAGCAGACCTGTGATATATGACATTAATGTCACTGTTTTTCGACACAGGGACATCTGGCCAACAGGTGCAATGTCTGACATGTAAGTATCTGCAGGCCCTGTTACTGTGTCATGTATGTCATGCTGTCAGTATTCTGCTGCCTGCATGCATGACTGCGGTGTCAGTCTCTTTACTTTCCCTCTGCAGGATCCACAGCAGAACACACAAACTCACAGCAGTGGGAGTGTGCCAGTGGTATGCTGTTACCTATCGTTGGTACATGTCATTGTTATCTTCCTCCTTTAATACTGTGCCTTCCTTCCCATTCCGAGGTCCGACTGCATCATCCTCATCAATTGCACAAACAAGTGGTATGTCTGTAAAAACTACTGTATGTTTTAACTGTGTTCAAATGGTTAGTGGTGGCAATGATGTCAATAATGCTGATTTTCTCCCTATAAAAGTTAAAGTTTATCCTTCTTCCACATCACCATCTTCCCAGGAGTAGTGATCATGTGTGTGTTTTGTTTGTATTCATCACATATGTCATTTATTTTGGCTCTGTAATCTAATTGCATACTCCCTGTTATGTAGATTCCATGAACCATACATAGACAAGACCTCATGTAAAATCATGTCATGTGTAACATTGCAGTGAGATATATGTACCGTATGTCTTTACTGATATCTAGCATGTGATGTAAGCACATTGTCCTGATCTGTGACATCTGTCTCTCCTTTTAACACATCAACTATCTATATCACCCATCACCCCATCCAGTGATCCTGATGTGGGATCTGATGTGTCTCAGTATGGTAGCATGTCCCCTGGCACACAAGACATTGACATGATGATATAATCCAATCAAAATGGTGACACTGATGTTGATGCAGCTGTAGCCTCAGATGAGGAGGGAAACTTGTCTAGACATTCTGGGAATGAGGGGACATCAGATGGTGGACAGGATGAGGCTGATGAACAACAGACCCAAGTTGAGACTGCTGCTGATGCTGACAGTTCCCCACAACATATTGGTACTGGCCATCACAGTAACCATAGGTGTGCATGGTCAGGTGTCAGAGTGTCCACCAACTCCTACAGGTGACTGAACATTCCCAGCAATGTCATGGATCATGTGCACTTGCGCTTGCCAAAGATGGTGTTGCACACCAGCTGCATGTGCTGAATGAAGGAAAGGAACATGAACATAGTGAGGCAATGGCCTCATTGGCTACTCAGAATGAAAGCATGATAGGTCTGGCATGGTCAGTAGAAACCCTGGCCTCCACAGTATGACAGCACTGCCACAGTACAATCAGGATTCTGTGCCCCTGAGTGCAGTTAGCCGATTGCAGCATGGGAGAGGCAGGCTACCTCTCAGCAGAACCTACCTTGTGCATTGAGCATCAGTATCTATGCGTTAATGTCTGCGCTGTTCCACTGCTGGCCAGTCATGACCAGACAGTCAAGCTGCAGTCATACTCCTTCATCTCAACATGATGGTGTCACCCTATCAGTCTCCTCTGTGGAGCAACCTGGTTCAAGTGTTTCTGTACATCGCAGGAGCAGAGCATACTGCAGCTGTGAGCTGACACGATTGCCCTAGGCTGTGTTAGAGTGATAACACTTTCATAAACATAGCTGAATCCATTTATTACATTACGTTATTCATAGTTTACTGTGATATATTTGGCTTGTGATATTAAAAGTTCTGCATTATGTCCTAAGTTGCTTCTCTTTTTCATCTTCTTATAGTGCAGAGATAGGAATATGTTGCACTGATGTGTATGTCCCTTATTGTTTGCAATATACTGATACAATAGTCAGAGTTTGTATGCATACCTGTGTCAGTTGCGCCCTGAGTTGCTGATCCATGTTGTGTCACATTTGTATAAGTTCATCTTGTAATATGTTTTGTGTATGGTGTTACATCTGATGTTCAGTGTGTACATCTAGTTGCTAATCACCATTAGATGCAATCTGTGCTGCTATGGTGGGGTAAAACCTGAACATCAATGTTTAATCCATGTACTCATGTACATGTGGCTTCTCATGATTCAAAGTTATAGGTCAGATGCTGCCAAGTTGCCTAGTCTGGCACTTGTTGTCACAATTTGTGTTACCTATGCCTGTGTCTTCTGCCACCTATGTTCTCCTGCTCCTCCTCTGATAGCTGTAAAATGTCATCTTCAGACATGGGGTTCATGGGGTATTTCACCCACACCTGCAGCTGGAAGACCACCATGTGCTCTAGTTTGCATGTTGTGCAGCATGGCCCACACTTTTATCATTTGTGCTGCCTTCTCAGTTGTGTATTGCACCACACCCTAGATGTGTCCAGACATATGAACCTAGCTTTCAATACACCAACCACACTATGGTGTTTCTGGTTGTTGCATGTGCTCTGTTGTAGGCCTCCTCTGCAGGGTTGGATGGTTTTTGGTCAACATGGATATTGTTGGGAGGGGTATCCTTAGCTTACATCCTAGTTGTGCCCCTGTACCTAGCCTTTAGCAGTCCCTCAATTATTTCACCTTGATGGAGTGCAACCCCCTGTCCACTTTCCCTCCATATGGCAACATCGTGGACACTTCCATGATGTCTTGTCATGGTGTTTGTTACACTCCCATCTGCTCTACACACAACCTGGCACTTGATGGATGGCCAGTCCTTTCTGTTTATGTATCAGTCTGCTTCAGTATATACTGGTGTCTTGAAAGGTATGTGTATACACTCTATTGCACTGAGTACATGGGGATATTTGCAATGTTGAAAAACTTGTGCATTACATTTCTCTGCTCCATGGGGGTGGTGGATGGAAAGTGTATGTAGTCATTCATGTTGCCTCACATTGCTTCCAGGAATTTTTCCAGGATACAACTGGCAGCTGTCTGTGACAAATTCCACGGGATCCCCCATGTGTCTCTGGAATGTCATAGATGCAAGTACACCCAGGCTGAGACACACTTTGATTTCAAGGGGGGTGGGGTTTCTTTGCAAGATAAACACTAACATGTGTGGGGCACACATGCTGCAGACAGCCTGCACCAGTTGTCTGTCTAGCTGTCTAGTCAGTATCTGTCAATTGTTTGCTGCTCTTACAACTCGTTTAGCTGCAGCTTTGCTCTAATTCTAGCTGGCTGCCTTCTAGGGCACACAGCCATATCCTCATTTATGGCTTGTATCACTGCACCCTGGTGCAGTTCATTAACTGCAAGTTGCATTTTTATTTTTATGTTGTTTTTTTTTTTTTTTTTTTGGTATTATTACAGAATTCAGCAGAATCCATAGTAGTAGCGTTGGTTCCTTGCCATCTGTAAAACGAACTCTGAGGATTTCAGAAACAGAGTCAGCATGGCAGTTTGTTGCATTTAAGTTGCATTGGGTGCGCATGATGTGTTTTGGAATCAAAATGCTGTTTTTGTATTTTTGTGTTATACATGTACAATGTCTGCTACTTTTTTAAAAAAAAAGTAGTTTCACTGAATGTTGATTCACTGTTTAATAGCATATCCCATTGCATTCTAGATATCAAAACTGAACCTGTTAAATCAGCTATTTACATGGGCGGGCACATTTGCAGCCTTCAAATAAATATAAATTTGCTTATCGTGGTACAGAATTCACTCACAAGAAATTACCATTTGCAGGCACAATATAAATGAAAAAAACATTCACAAGTATCAAACAATAGATGAAGGAAATACAAAGAGAAAAAACATCTTGATTAACAATACAGGAAATACAAAATATACAAGTAATAATAATAATAATAATAATAATTACAAAATAATACTGTCATCCAGCAAAGGTGAAATTGAGATCCTGTAATGGATTAAAGAATCATCAGATTATTGAAGTAGTGAGTACCTCAGTAAAAAGCAAGACACATGTATACAAATGTATACGTGAACAGAGCTGGAAAGTATTGTAGTTAGTGGAAAAAGTGATGTGTTTAAGGCTGTATAGGACGGACAGCATTAAATGATGTGCAATTTTTGGATTCAGCAGTACTTGGCTTTCTGTTGAAGGCTATTAAGTCATTTCTAAACTAGGACAAATTGGAGTTCTCCTGGAGGGACTGAGGGAGGGATTACTAGAGGGAGAATGCAACTAAATGAGACACAGTGTAATGGAGACATGTTAAAGTAGTTGTCATCACATTTAAACAGCACACATCTCCTCACCAATGTCTGCACACAGCACTGAAATGCAAAAATGTGCTAACAAGAGGTCTGTTGACAACTATGCAGTCCTGTACACAGTGCCGTAACACAGTAATACTACTTTGACTTCCTTTTCACGGTTTTGTGCAGGCAACACCTATAATGGCACATTTGCCCCATGTTACATGAGCATACATCATGCACTAACTTGTTGCCCCCACTCCAAACTAACATCAGTCATACTGATCACAGGTCATTGCATTCTTTCAACAACCTCAACAAAGATTGTCAGAAAGTAAATTCTTAACTATGGCAGTCATCTGTCAGACTTAATACACTGACATGAAGTTAACTAGAAGAAAAATGACCTTAGTACAACATGTAGCACAGAAAAGGTCACACTTACTACACTGCAAAAATTTAAATTGTGATTAAATATCTTAAAACAAGGAAATAATGCCTGTTTTTTTTGCTTGATAAGATTTTTCTAGTTTTTATGTAAGATAAGTTTGCTTGTTTCAAGCCATTCTGTCCTTAATTATCTTAATAAGACTATTTAACTTGTTACTGAGATTTTATAACTGATTATAAGTAAATAAATGCTTAAAACTAGAGCTATACGATTTATAACCATGCTCAAGCATGCAGAATCGGTTTGTTGTCAGAAGTTTTTTATTTCAAGTATCTTTTTCTTTCACCTTTTCATTAATTTATTGCAAACATTCAAATAGCACATTATTGCAAACATTCAAATAGCACAACATGTCTATTAAGAACAGGCTTATCTGTTCAGTCTGCCTTTATTGGTGAAAAATAAAGCTTGCCATTCATCTGGTCAACATGAACAGAAGCAGAAATACAACATTTTATAGCCACCTTTCAAGCCACTCAAGGATCACCTAAGAAATATACATGTCTGCTTAAAATAAAACATTTGTTGAACAATTGTTAAACAGCACAAATATGCAAATAATATCATAATCTCCACAAATAACAATGCAGTTTGTGACAGTAAAGGATGTATCTGCTTGCAATTCCGATGACATGAAGAACATGTGGCTTGGACGGGGATGTCACCAGAACATGCAAACAAAACATTTCAACCATTTGTAACTAAATTTCTCCAGTTTTACTTGAGCATAGCAAGTTTTTACACTGTTTTCTTGTTCAAAATATCCTTAGGGCAGCTCAGTGCTGGGGGGGGGGGGGTTTATCACTCATGCTCCCACTGCTGACGTTCTGGGTTCAAATCCCATGTGGGTGGAGTTTCAATGTTCTCCCCATGTTAACGTAGGTTTATTCAGGGTACTCTGGTTTCCTCCCACAGTCCAAAGACGTGGAGGTTAGGTAAATTGGTGATCTGAAATTGACTATGTGTACAGTGTGCGAGTGAATGTTGTAGTCCATGCCCTGTGATGAGTTTGTGCTTTGTACAGGGTGTACCCTGCCCAGTTTACCTAGGCCCTTTGGAGATGGGCTCCAGATCACCATGACCCAGAAATGGGAAAAAGTGGATTTTGATTTTGTGTGTGTGTGTGTGTGTGTGTGTGTGTGTGTGTGTGGGCATGCGCATTTGTGTGTGTGAAATATCCTCAGTAGCAGTCAATGCGAATTGGGAGACTTTATATCTGAGAGCACACTATGAGTCATTTGAAATGTTGTACAATTCTATTACATCCTCAAGATAATATTTAATGTGTACAAAAGTTTGGTTGTTTTTGCGAACTGTATAATAAGAGGCAAAATCAACCAGATTTTGAGCACCTGCAAACTCAATGGTCTATGCAAGGCATGTGGCCTCCACTTGATAAGCCATGATATTTTCTTTCACTTTTAACTGCTCTACTGTCTCCTGCAAGCCGTAATAGTGTGTATGAGCCATCATTTTGGTTGTTTTACTGTAAGTTTTTGGATTCTTTAGCAGATGAAGGATGTAAAAGTCTACACAGGGTCATAGAGAAGAACTAGGCTAGCTGCCCTTGTGAGCCATTTTAAGCCTAGCCAATTTCCCTTCCAAAGGTGAGAACAAAACCCTGTACCTTGTGCCTTTGAGCTAAACACCTTAACAATTACACCAACCCCAAAAATCACCCAGCATGAATTTCAAGTAGCACCTACACCAAGCTCAGTGCTTTAAATCTCCAGTCTGCAGCACACAGAAATAAAATAAATGTTTGAATAAATGTTATCATTCTCCTGTAACCTATACATTCTTTGTAAGGCTCTCTGCACACCACTTTATTATCACCCTTCTTGTTCATCTCTATTTCTCTTCAAATACTTGTCCCTCTTAAATTTCCTTCCTTCCTTTTTACCCCAACTCACTGCTTTGTATTTACTCTATGATTTCTAGTAAACCCTACCTTATACTACAGTTAAATAGCTTGCATTTCTCTTCCTTTTACCCTTTCCTTTGCATTCCTAAATAATCTATAATAGTCTAAATACTGGTTATTGTATTCTACCTACATTTCCAGTGATAGGATTCTGCTGACCAATGCAGCCTGGTTTCACTTTCTGTATGTATTCCTATACCTAGCCTTTTTGGACACTTTCCTATCCTGTACTTTCATTTCCTTAGTCCCATACTACCTTGCTACCTTCAAACAGTCTCAGCCAGTGTTTGGTGCCATCTTTTCTTTCACTTTTAACTCCTCTACTGTCTCCTGCAAGCCTTAGTGGTGTGTGTGAGCCATTATTTCAGTGGTTTTACTGTACGTTTTTGGATAAGGTAATTTATTGTATCTTATTTAATGTACAATATTGTATTTTTCTTTTTTGAAATCTGCTTTTGTAACAATACCCCATTGCAGATATTTGTGTTCAGCTGTACTGTAGTGATTTTCCACTCTACATTTAATGTTTATTTTTGATTGTATCTATCTAGGACTATTTCTGGGATACTTGTGAATTTGCTAACAGTTTCTGGTGAATATACAATAACCTGCCTAGCAGATAAATGTCAGACAGGATAAACTGTTATCAGCTTAGAGATTTGGCTTATTAAATGTTGATTTAGCTACATGAATCACTAAAGTATAATGAGATTAATGGTGTGTTCTAGCTGTCTGTATTGATTGTAAAGACACTAAATGTAAATGGCTGATGGTTGAATTTGTTGCATTTCTCTGCCTATAGCTTGTGTCTAGTCACAACTTTGTTAGCTTATACAGTATTAGCACTTTCAAGAAATGCATGTTAATAAAAACCTTTTATTCTAGCAACTTTCTAAGATATAGAAGTAATATTTCAAATGTGTCCCTGGTCTTGGGCCTTTGTTCCCCCCATATATGACTTTTTCCAGATGTCTTGTGCTACAAAGTTGAGAGATATGGCTGAGTGTCAAGTGCATTTTACAAGAAAGTATGTGTCAAGTGCATTTTACAAGGAGCTGAGAGCTTCAGGGGAAGAACATTTTAGTGCTTCTTATATGCCAAGTCTGTTTACAATGTGCAACTGTTGTTTAGCAAATGTGGTAAAGTATTCAAAAGCATTAGTAGCACAGCAGGGCATATACTTGTTTTTAATGTAGAATGCTGTGGGCTCTACTCCCACACCATGCAGATTGAGTGCTGATAATGCAATGCTGTTTTGATTGCTGATTATTTGGTGTATTTTAAGGGGGGGTATGGTTCTGCACTCCTGAGTGTGCCCTCCTTTGTATGAGATGCCTATTAACTATGAACTTGTCAGTTTGTCAGTCATTCCATATTGCAATATTATCAGCTTACCAATTTTTTTTAATGTAACATCAGCAATTTAATTCTTCAAGGGCAGCAGGCACTGAAACTGAAGATGAAAGACTGAAATGTAAAGTTCTTTGCCAGTAGCAAACTCTTACAGTTCTTTTAAAAGTGGAATTATTCAGATGAGTTTGATTGTGCTTATTGACTGATATTGGTGGATTGTAAAGACAAATGCTGAGTGTCCTTTTATGTTTGAAATTTTCTGAAATGAATAGTTTTGTCATTATCAGTTCATGCATTTTGTTTCATTGCCTACTGAAAAAATGTTCAAAACTACAAATCTAAAACACATTCTAACAAGTGGTGCTGTATTATACAAGGAATATCATTTAATACAGGAAGGTGATTCAAAGAACGCATACATATATCCATAGCCCTAAATATGTGTGCAAGGAGCCTATGGTTTGAAAATGGCCAAAGGTAAACATAATCCTCCACTGGCCAGATGCATTGTATTTGAATATGAGTTTTAATGCTGTTTCAATGAGTTTCAAGGCAGAGAAGTTTACTGGTCATGCTAAGTCTATTGTCATTGTAAGACTGTATTGTTTGTTTAGCAAATGGCTATCAGTGTTTGTGCTATTTTATTTCAATATCTGTAATTATTGTAGAAGTAAATAAGAAAGCAGTATGCAACAGGTTTGAACAGTGCTTATTGTAACTGGGGAGAAATAGCCAAGTCATGAACACTGGAATGGCTAGGGCTGCTTTGGAGGGGTAGCGGGTTTCTACAAAAGGGGCTGCTCTGAGGGGCCTAATGCCAATTGAGAGTAATTGCAGTATATGAACCAATCAAAAGCTGTGTAATGGAGCCAAAGCTGTTCAAGGCATAACAGTGGGTTCATTTATGGTCGATTATGCAGCGTTCTGCATAATCTGGAGCACTTGGCTTCTCTTTTATGTTTTAAATGTTTGTAGACTGACAGGTATAATCGGAAAAATCCCCCAATAAGGTATATTTTATTTTGTGAGGGGGAGGGGTGAGGGGTGGCAAACTCAAAAAAATGCACTGGGTGGCAGAAACTCTAGCTACGCCACTGGGCCCACGTAGGTGCTAATTGGTAAAGTTGCATAAATAACTGCAATGACTCAAGAAATCCAGATCAGTTTTTGAGGTGATGATGTAGGTTTTCTACATTTGAAAAGTAAGTATAGAATGGTTTACTGGGCCTTTCCCATGTTGCAAATGAGCAACATTTTTTTTCTCATTCAGATGACAAGGTTGTAAGACATATTGTTTTTACTTGTATTTTGTGATACACTTTTGTGAAATGTTTGATTTTAGTGCTTGTGCATACCTGGAGACATTACTGAAGGGGTCACTTGGGTGAAATGTTTCATTTTAGTGCATTTGCATTTCATGACACATTATATTATTCATTGATACAAAAGTCAACTTAAGAGAAGTTGAATAAAAATGCATTAGAATGTCGGATATTTTAATGGTGTGCATTACTATAACGACTTGAAGATTTAAGTTGTTGAAAATAATAAGTTGCTTGATTATTTACTGTGTGAGTAAATGTGTTTTCAGCTGCTAATATAACCACAGACATGCTACCCCACCTCGCTAAGGAGGATTTACGTAATCTCTTTCTTGGGCCACTTTTTCAGAAGGGGAACCATTTGGAGACTTACTCATGGTGAAAGTGAGGTAATCACATTTTTGATAAATTTTCACATGGGACAACCTTTAATATAACCATGCAGTACATTCTGTTATCAGCCATTTCATGACCATTATACATTTAAAGACTGTTTTTTTTTTAATGTTTCCTTGTTCTTACAGTCAGGGTTCTTTGCCTTATAATTACCAGTAAACATATATTTTTCATGTACAGGGCAAAGAATCAGACTTGTGTAGACCAGGCACCTCCTCTGGGACCTATGATATCAGCTCCTTTCTTAGCCCTCATCCCTCTCCATGCACCCAGCTTTCTCCAAAGCCAAGAGACCAGCATGGTATCAGCAAAATTGTACAGTTTCTAAGCCCGCAGTATGTCTTATACACAGACACAGAGTTGGAGCAGTCAAGAAAAATTTTTTTTGAAAAGCAGTGTGCTGGACAAGGAGGAGACTACACACTTTCCAAATTCTTCACTGTCGATTAATCAGAAATACAGTGACAAAGCATGATTTCCATTAGGAGAGCATCTGAAGATGACTTCCAGTACCCATGCAGCCATGAACTTACTGTTATGGCAAAGCATCTCATAGAGTACTACCCAATGCTGCAAGACACTTCAGCACCCAGTAGAGCTCAGTAGGTATGTCAATAGTCTGCTGTTCACATTTCCAAACACAGCACTGTATACTTGCCTGCCAAAGTGTAAACATCTGACACAGGTGTTAGGAGGTGTTTTATATGTAAATCAGGCCAACGTGTCTGTATCTATTAATTTCAGAATTCAATTTTATTAAATGAGATTTGTCACACTAACACTTTTGTTTGCTTGTTTCTTGTTAGGAATCAGTGAAGAAGCAGCTGGTGAAAAGGGTTCAGAATATGATGACCGCCGAAAAGAAGGAGGGAGCAACCCCTTCAAGAAAGAGACCAAGACACCTTAGCTTTCAAAACAGCCAAGAGATGTCCACTAATGAGACTGATAACTCTACCACATCTGTGATAAAGAGATCACCACAATGTAGCACCCCAGAGCTTGCCCAGTTGGATGGTAAGAACACAAACTAAAATATAGTGTTTTTGTATAAATGCAACTTCTACAAAGAAAACATTAAATGTCAATGTATGTGTTAAATGCAAATACAGATAGTCTAAAGAAACAGGCAACACATTATACAACTCTTCAGGAGATGTACAAAAGCAAGATCAGACCCAACAAGAAGGATGTTTCACAGCTCCTGGCCCTTGAATTCCAAGCAAGACTTGCCTTCATTGACTCTGATGTTACTAAGGGGCAGGACAAGCCTACTAAGATTCTTCAATCATAGCTTTGCTTCAGGGAACTGGCTTATGTAAGCAAATGTGCTCATTTTAAGTAGACATACAGTATATGCAACCAAATTCTAAATGAGATATGATGTAGCATGATGTTCTTCGTGTTTCACTGTTGCAGTCATCACATTTAGGGTTATCTGCTTGCAGGTAGCTCTCAGTCGGCCTGATTATCAAAGTCTTGGGTCCTGCATTGGTTGCTGCCTCATCTTCCATGACGTCATGTCGTCGGGGGTATAAAGCATGCAGCTGATGCCATTATATCAGTCTTTATTGCCGTGTGGTGCCCGAAGCAGAAGCAGTTTGCAAGTGCCAGTTGGCCAACTCCTGAAATTTTCATTTTCGAGTTTCAGATCTGAAGTCTTCAACTAAAGCTAAGTATCCCGTTGGGGATCCTTTTTCTTGCTCTAAACCGATGTCCGTAAAAGTTAACAATTGTATTTCTTGTGGAAAGCAAATACCTCATAAAGATTTTCATTCGCACTGCATTCCTTGCTTAGGCCCAGACCACGACGTACCTCGCTGTTGGTTTTGTGCCATATTCAAACCTCGTACTATTCGTTATCGGTTCATTTTCGCATCAAAATATTTTGGTACTCGGTTCAATTATCCAGAAATAGCTTCGGTAAGCAACCCGACTACCGACATTCCGAAAAAATGCAAAGATAAAGACAGAGACAGACCACATAGGTCCAAAGCTGCTGACAACATTTCTCCTAAGCTAGTCGCCAGTTTGCCGGTACTCAGTGAGGCGCTTTTGCAGCCCCTGATACCCGCTACTTCAGATTCGCAGGCCTCTACTGAGACCCATTTGGAATCCCGTATGCCGAGAGATGCTTCTTCGACTGTGGAACCTGCGGATGTCTCTACTTTGTATGGGTCTGGAGCCGCTGTGCAGACACCGGCTTCTGAGGGTGTATTCAGGCCTACTGACTTGCATATTAAACCAATGCCATCTTCTTCTTCAAGGTCTAAAACTTGATCCATGCCTAGAAAACCGATGCCCAGACCACATGGTCATGCCTCTATGCCTAAAAAACAAATGATAAGAATGGCTGAAGACCTTATTACTGTAATCAGGGGAAGCCACCCTTCTCCCTCTAAGAGACCTAGGACTGATTTTCCTTCTGATTCTTCTGATCAGGATTCTGAAATTTCTGTTTTCTGTGATGACCAGCAGTTGCCCTTATCTGTATAAAAAGAGAGACGGCTTCAGGTAAAATCCAGGTGCACAAAACCAGAACTATATATAACCAAAAATACACCGAGGTACCACACAATAGCGTCTTTATTACACAAAAGAAAAGAACAGTGGTGAGCGCTTTCGCAAAACTAATTGCTTCATCAGACAAGAAAATAAAACACTCCATTGCTTATATACAGATGGAACCATTGACTCAATCACTGATGTCATAGGTCAGTTAAGGCATTAAAGCTATATAAAACTTATAAATGCATAAATGTAGAAAAGGCTACATATAGAGAAAACTGCATATAAAAGACATATATAAAAAACTGCATGTAAATGCATATAAAAACTGCATATAAAAACTGCATACAAAAACCATATACAAAAACTATATACAAAACTGTTGGTAAAAGACCTAAGAAATGTACATAGATATAAACTCCATAAATACTGTAGCTATGAAAAAATAAAGGGATAAAAATCTAGATCTAGTTATAAAATCTATCTACAATATGTATGTATAACTAAAAGTAGTCTATGTCTCTAAAATATGAATAAATAAAGTGTAATGAGTGTATGAGGTGCCTAAAATTAAACATGTTTGAGGCGTCTTGCTTTCAAGAAAGGAACCAAGGAAGTAGAGCCATTAAGGCCTGGATATTTATCTGCATTCAATTTAATGATCCATCTCTGTTCACAGCTTTCAGTAAAATTTTCTATATCCCCTCCTCTAATGTTTTTGTGTATGCTGTAGCACAAAAAACTTAAAAGAATGTGAATTATCTGTATTAATAATATGCTGGGCGAGTGCATTAGTGGGTTTCTTATTTTTGACATCACAAAGATGTTCTAGAATTCTGTCTTTAAGAAATCTATTCGTTTTACCTACATAAAACACCGGACATTTCTAACAAAAACAATAATAGACAACATCAGTGCTCTTGCAATCAGCATAAGTATTAAGCTGTAACTGAAAATGCTTGGTGGGGTGGACACAGGTATTTACACTGTAAATATAGGGGCAGGCACTGCATGACCTGCAAGGAAAATTCCCCTACCTTGAAGAAGGGATGGCTTTCTTAGGCACATCCTTGTTATATAACTGCTTCTTGAGTGACCTATTGTTCTTGAAACTGAATAGTGGATCTTTACAGGTAATAACCTGCAACTGTGGTACCTCTTGTAATAGGTGCCAATGTTTCTTAATTACGTCAACATATTGGTTGACGTCACTCGCAAACTGTAACACCACTCTAAATTCATTATGTGGCCTAGAGTTTATGTTAGATGGATTATTACATGGAACTACCTCGTTGTTGTTAAAACAAGGTCTACATTTAGTTGATCTCATATGCCATGCATCAGATATAGTTTTATCAATTTCATCAGGTTGGTATCCTCTAGCTATAAACTCAAATTTTAAATTATTTAATGCTAGTAATGCATCCTCATCGTCATTATGTAATCTTAATGTCCTATAAACTTGCCCTTTTAATACATTTCTCGGGATGTGCCTGGGATGCATACTAGTTTTGTGTAGGTATGTGTTCTTTCTGGTTGGTTTGTGGAAGATGCTACTCTTGAAGCAGTTAAATTCAGCTTTAGCTAGATGTACATCAAGAAAATCAATCTCAGCTGCAGATAGCCGGTATGTGAATTTTAAAACGTCAGTGGTGGTATGCAGATAATCAACAAAGGATGCAAAATCTAAACCATTGCCATTCCATAAAATAAAAACATCATCCACAAAACGTACATACCATAACACTTGATGTAAGAAGGGATTCAAACTGGAAAGTATATGTGTTTCTTCCCAGCAAACTAGCGCAAGGTTGGCGTAGCTATTTGCACAAGGAGTGCCCATAACCACGCCAATAGACTAGTTTTAGTTATACATACATATTGTAAATAGATTTTATAACAAGATCTAGATTTTTATCCCTTTATTTTTTCATAGCTACAGTATTTATGGAGTTTATATCTATGTACATTACTTAGGTCTTTTACCAACAGTTTTGTATATAGTTTTTGTATGCAGTTTTTATATTCAGTTTTTATATGCATTTACATGCAGTTTTTTATATGTGTCTTTTATATGCAGTTTTCTCTATATGTAGCCTTTTCTACATTTATACATTTATAAGTTTTATTTAGCTTTAATGTCTTAATTGACCTATGACATCAGTGATTGAGTCAATGGTTCCATCTGTATATAAGCAATGGAGTGTTTTATTTTCTTGTCTGATGAAGCAATTAGTTTTGCGAAAGCGCTCACCACTGTTCTTTTCTTTTGTGTAATAAAGACGCTATTGTGTGGTACCTCGGTGTATTTTTGGTTATATATAGTTGCCCTTATCTACCTATGAGGATTCTGATGCAGAGGACTCCATTCCCTCTACTTCCCCTCCAGAGGATTTCTCTTTTGGTGAAACCTTGCATACTCTTAGGGAGCATTTCTGCCGGGAAAGCCAGGATTACTCTGACTCCAAAAAGAAGCTTAGGGAATTCTTACTCCTGCATCAACACAGGCCTTTAGCTGTCCTCCTGTACTGGACATTGTAGATGATACCTTCTCGGAATCTAACCTGACCCCTGACACTTTACCTCCTGCTCCCAGAAAACCTGATAGGTATTACAGGGTACCTGACTCTCACAAGTTCCTCTTTAAAAATTCCACTGTGGATCATGAGACCATTTTACAGGGACCCAAGGGCATTAAGGCTACTACTGCCAAAGAGGTTCCAGGGCCCTGGATAGATGGGGTAAGAAAGTATACACTTCTGCAACTTTGGCCATTAGGGCCTTAAACTGCCAGTGTCATATGTTAAAGTATCAGCATATTATTGGATTGCTTAAACAGAAAGTTATGTTGATTCCTGACTGTGCTGAAAATAAAGAATTACAGGATTTAATGCATTCTGCTGAACAAGTTGGAAAACATACTTTGCAATGTGGTTTTGATCCATTAGAGGCATTTTGCAGGGCTGCTGTCACTGGGTCTGTATTTAGAAGGCATGCTTGGCTTAAGGCGCAATCTTTGCCAGATGATGTTAAAGTTAAATTACTGGATGCTCCCTTAAACCAGGACCACCTGTTTGGCAAAAAAGCAGAAGAGGTACTTAAAAAGATGGAGGAAAAAGCTAAAGCTATGCAAACTGTTAAAGATTTCCGGCAAGTACAGCCTCCCAGATTTAGTAGGCATTGGCCCTCTAAGAATTTGTCCTTTCCTGCCTCTTCCAGACCTTCTCAGTCCAAATCCAGAACCAGCAGAACACCCAGGCTTCAGTCCCAAGGTACTCACAGGCCTAAGCAGTGGGGGGCTCACACTTCCAAAGCCGGAAGTAGTAAGACTCCCCCCTATGGTAAACTGTCTCAATGACTTAACTTTAAACCTTCCAAGCCCTGCTCAACTGACTGTTCCTTTAGGGGGAAAGATCGCCCTGCATGCAAAAAATTGGGAACTCATTACCCTAGACAAATGAGTTTTAAATATAGTTTCCCAAGGATACAGATTCCACTTCCACTCCTTACCAACCCCAAACGGTTGGCCAAACCTACCCCCAAATCAGTGGGCAGAGGCTCAAAAGCAAGTTCTCTCTCTTCTAAGCATCAGGGCTATTCAGCCTGCCCAGAAGAAGAATGGGGGTAAGGTTTCTACTCAAGACTTTTCCTGGTACCCAGAAAAGACCATTCCTGGCATCCTATCCTGGACCTGTCCATCCTAAACACTTTTTTGGTAATCCCAAAATTCAAAATGCTAACTTTTCAACAGCTATTTCCCATGCTAGGCAAAAATGCCTGGGTGGCAACACTGGAGTTAAAGGAAGCCTACCTGTACATCCCAATAAGGAAATCTTGCAGAAGATACCTACACTTCAGAGCAGGCTACATGCGCTATCAGTTCTCTGCACTGCCTTTTGGTTTATCTACTGCTCCCAGGGTATTCACAAAGTGCCTAGCTCCAGTCATTGCATTTTGCAGGCAAAGAAATATTCAAATATACCCATACCTGGACGATTGTCTAATTCAGGCAGAAAGCCAAGACATACTATTAAATAATCTGGCATTTGTAAAGAAATTACTAACTTCACTGGGGTACACCATAAATGAAAATAAATCACATCTTGTACCCTGCTAGCAGATTGTATTTCTGGGAGCAAGCTTGAATACAACTTCCCAGATGGCCTACTTCATGCCAGAGAAACAAATTCATTTGACAGCCTACTTCAAACTACTGGCCACAAAGACCCTGCTATCTGCAAGGAAAATACTGCAAGCCCTGGGGTTCATGGCCTCTTGCATTCTACTAATTCCATATGCAAGATTGCATATGAGGAAACTACAATGGTATCTAAAAAGCCTATGGTGTCAACATTCTCAGGACCTGGAATCAATGATATCATACCATGTCTAAAGATCGAGTTCCTTTGGTGGCAGAGGCCTTCCACCAAAACAAGGGACTGCCATTCATTCTACCCCTTGCCGCCCAAACCCTAACAACAGATGCATCAGTCTATGCATGGGGGGGAGCTCACTTGACAGGGCAGTGCATTCAGGGCAAATGGAACCCAAATCAAATGCACCTACATATCAATCATAAAGAAATGTTATCTGTACAGAATGCTCTGACAGCCTTCAAGGACCACATTCTTCCAGGACAATTATTGGTAAAGACGGACAACATCACTGTTATGTAGTACATAAACAAGCAGGGGGGAACCCACTCATACCCCCTCTGCAGACTAGCCATGGCTCTGTGGAACACAGCCTTGAGCTACCAAGTGCACCTACAAGCTCAATTCCTGCCAGGCAAGTTAAATACACTGGCAGACGACCTAAGCAGAAATCTCATGGATCCACACAAGTGGAAACTGGAACCAAAGATGTTCATCGTGTTTCACTGCTGCAGTCATTATACTTGGGTTATCCTGCCGTCAGGCGGTCCCGCAGTCGGCCATAGTTCCAAAGTCTTGGTCTGGCGTCGGTTGCTGTTGCTTCTTCCCTGACGTCAGTGCATCAGGGGTATATAAGATGCAGCCGACGCCATTTTCTTCAGTCTTTCTTGCCGCGTGGTGCCTGAAGCAAAAGCAGTTTGCAAGTGCCGGTCGGCCGACTCCTGAGATTTTCGAATTTGAATTTCAGAACCAAAGTCTTCTATAAAGCTAAGTACACCGTTGGGGAAACCTTTTTCTTGCCTCAGACCGATGTCAGTAAAAGTTAATAATTGCATTTCTTGTGGGAAGCAAATACCTCATAAAGATTTTCATTCCTACTGTATTCCATGCCTAGGTCCAGACCACAACATCACTAGTTGTCAGTTTTGTGCTAGATTTAACAAGCGCACTATTAAACATCGGTTTGATTTTGCTCGCCATTATTTTGGCCGAAGGTTCAATTATACCATGCCGTCAGAACAACCGACGACCGGAATACACAAAAAACGCAAAGACAAAGATAAGGACAGGCATCCGAGGTCCAAAACTGACGATGAAGCCACTTCTAGGCCAGTCGCCGGTTCGCCGGTTCTCAGTGAGGCGCTTTTGCAGCCCCTGACACCCGCTACCTCAGAGCCACAGGCCGCCTCCGACTCCCACGTGGAGATTACTAGGCCTCTGGAAACTCAAGGTATTGGGCCTACGGAAATGAACCCCTTAGATGGGTCCTGAGCCGCTGAGCAGGCATCGGCGTCTGAGGGTGTTTTCAGACCTTCACAGCTTACCATCAAAACAGCAACCAAGTCTAAAACTCCATTAAAGACAAATAAACAAGTACAGCATTCACCTGGACAGGCCTCCATGCCTAAAAAACAGATGCTCAAAATGGCTGGAGACCTAATTACTCTGATCAGGGGTTCCCATCCCCCTCCTGATAAAAGGCCTAGGCAGGATAGAGACTGTGATTTCTCTGATCAGGTTTCCATTTTTTCTGATTCCTCTTCAGACCAGGGATACTCGTACCCCCTATGAGGACTCTGATGCTGAAAAATCTATCCCTTTAACCTCTCCTCCTGAGGATTACTCTTTTGGGGAAACTTTACATACCATGAGGGAGCATTTCCATTGGGAGAGCCAGGATTATTCAGAATCCAAGAAAAGGCTCAGAGATTTTCTTTTATTACCTCAGCACAGGCTCCTTGCTATTCCGTCTGTATTAGATATTGTGGATGATGTGTTCTCTGAATCCAGTTTAACACCTGACTCTTTGCTCCCAGCACCAGTCAAGCCAGATAGGTACTACAGAGTCCCTGACTCTCACAAATTCCTTTATAAAAACCCTGCTGCTGACCCAAAAACTATTTCCCAGGGTCCCAAAGGGGTAAATTCTTCTACTGCTAAAAATCCAGTTCCCTCTGACAGGGATTCTAGAGCTTTAGATAGATGGGGAAGAATGTTTACACCTCTGCAACTTTAGCAGGAAGGGCTTTAAATTGCCAGTTCCACATGCTTAAATACCAACGATATTTAATGTCTCTGTTAAAACAGAAAATGCTTACAAGCTCAGAAAATCCTGACTATAAGGAAATGCAGGATTTGTTGCATGCAGTAGAACAGGTGGGGAAACATACTCTGCAGTGTGGTTTTGATTCATTAGAGGCTTCTTGTAGAGCTGCAGTTACAGGATCTGTGATTCAAAGGCATGCTTGGTTAAAAGAACAAGGTTTACCTGATCATGTTAAGGCAAAATTATTGGATGCTCCTTTACAGCATGATATCTTGTTTGGCGTTAAGGCAGAAGAGGTATTAAAGAAAATGGAGGATAAGGCAAAATCTATGCAAACAGTGAAGGATTTCTTACAGGTACAGCCACCTCGATTTAGCAGAAATTGGCCTTCTAAAAATTGGTCCTTTCCAGTGTCAGACAGACCACAAAGAGGCAGATACAGATGCACAAGAGGCAGATTTCAGCCCCAAGGCTCTTACAGACCACGACAGTGGGGGGCTTCTACTCCAAAAGGAGGAAAAGACAAGTCACAACCTTATAGGAAACAGTTCCAATGACTTCAAATGCCAAGCACTTACCTTTTGGCAGCTCCCTTAGGGGGAAAACTAGCACTTTTTTCACAAAATTGGCATATAATCACCCAAGACAAATGGGTTCTGAATATTTATTTATTTATTTATTTGCAGTTGGTTTACCAGGATAGTCCATTGGGCCAAAGTGAACCCGGTTTCAATGGAGTCCTGGGGAGAAAAGCTCCATAAAAATCAAGGTTACAATATGATGTAGATTATAAGCTTACATGAGTTATAAAATAGAGCAGACCAAAGACTATTAACATTACTATATGTCATAGATTGAAAATATACAGCAGAAATTAGACCTAGGGAGAAAAGCTCCATAAACAAATCAAGGTTACTATATGATGTAGATTATAAGCTTACATGTGTTATAAAATAGAGGGACCATAAACTATTAACATTACTATATGTCATAGATTGAAAGGATACTACAGAAATTTAGACAAGGACAAATATTACAAACAGTCTAAGTTAGTGATGAATGAACAGATAATACAGAATATTAAGGGAATAATTAGTAGACATATACAGGGTCGATAATACATGTGGTAAACTTGCAGAGAGAGAGGTGTGGGTAAGAATTACATACATTTAGAAATTAATTTACAAGAATATATGAGAAGGAAGAATGCTATTGAAGGGAAGAGAAGATGAAAGTTTGCAGAGTAAGTTATGTAGGGTGGCAGCAGGAGCATTCCCATTGGGTTACTAGATGTGAATGGAGAGTTTTTTTGAAGATAGAGTAGCTAGGGGTAGTACGAATGGATGGTGGTAGGGAGTTCCAGATTCATGCTAGACTAAACGATAGGAGGTCTTTGCCTGGGGGACGAGCTGGTTTGTATACTTCTAGAAGATTTTGGTTGTTAGACCTTAGCACTCTGTCAGGTAGGTGCATTTTAAATGCAGAGGAAAGGGAGGGACAGAGTGAGGGGTTGAGAATGAGCTTATGTGCTAGAGTGAGCTGGGTATAGATAAGCTGATTGGGTAGATCTAGCCATTTTAGTTTTTGGAGAGAGGAACAGAGATGAGTGGAAGACTTATGGCTAGTGGTGAACTTGGAGATTTTGTTGTAGCAACAAGATAGTTGAGTTTTCAGAGAGGATTGTAGATTAGTTAGGAGTGGGGCACCATAGAGGAGGGAGGGGATGAGAAAAGATGTAGAGAGGGTGAGTTTAGTGGTGGGTGTAAGATAATGATTTTGTCGATAAAGCATGCCTAGTTTTTGATGTTTTTTTTTTTTTTTATATTTAGTTGTATGTGGGAGTTAAATTTAAGCTGATTGTCAATTTGGATGCCAAGTAGCTTGGTCTCTGATACCAGTTCCAGGGTTGTGTTGTTATGACTAGTAATACAAAATGTGTTTTTGTTGAAAGGGGTGACTTTAGAGGGAGTAAATACCATTAATTTGGTTTTAGAAGCATTGAGTGCTAAGTGATTTTTCTCCATCCATTGTTCAGTGGAAGAAAAAGCATCTTGAGTTAGCTTTAGAAGTGTGGGGATAGAAGTGGCTGAGCAAATAATGGTAGAGTCGTCTGCATATTGGATGATATTAGAGAAAGGGATAGAGTTGCGGAAGTCATTAATAAATATATTAAAGAGGAGGGGACCCAATATGGAACCTTGAGGAACTCCAGTTGGGGTATTAAGGAATGAGGAGGTTGCCTTTTTCCATTTTACTGCTTGATATCTGTTGGATAAGTAGCTAGAGAATCAGTTCAGAGAGGAAGGAGATAGGTCAAGCTTAGAGAGTTTAGATAGAAAAAGGTTGTGGGAGATAGTGTCGAAGGCCTTAGAGAGTTCCAGAAAAAGGGAAGAAACAGTATGACCTGAGTCTCGGGCTTTGCTTACAGTTTCCAGGAAGGAGAGGAGGGCTGTCATAGTACTGTGGCCTGGTCTGAAACCATGTTGTGTGGGAGTTAGTAGGTGGTTATCAATGAGATATGGTAGGAGTTGTAATTGGATACACTTTTCAAGGAGTTTAGAGATGGGAGACAGGATAGCGATGGGCCGGAAATTAGTCACATTGTTATTGTTGCCTCCTTTATGCAGGGGTATGATAAAGACCTTTTTCCAAATTAGGGGTACTGTGCTTTCTTGGATGGAGCGGTTTATTAAAATACTAATGGGGTGGGCGATTGCTTCGGCAGCTATGCTCAGGAATTGTGGAGGAATATTATCAGGAGCATTTGAACCAGGCTTCAGTTTTAGAAGGAGTTTTTTTATGGTAGATGTGGGTATGGGTTTTAAAGAGAAAGGTGGGGAGTGGGAGGTGGGGGTATCTAGGGGTAGGGGTGATGAGGAGGGAGAGTGGAGTAAGAGAAGGAGGTTGTAGAGTTGGAGGATGGGAGAAGGGGTGCACTAGTGGTTGATGGTGGAGAGTAAGTAGACAAGGGTGGGGGTAAATGGGAAAGAGTAGTAGTGTTAGAGAAGGAAGAGGTTAATTTGGATATAGAGTCAATAAAAAAAACAGTTAAATTGAGTAGCCAAGTCTGTATCGGAAGCATTCGGGTCTGGGGTGGGGGTGTCTGGTTTACTGGGATGTAGGAGAGTGGAGATGCCTTTCAGGAATTTCTGAGGGTTTGTTTTATTGTTGTTTTGGAGTGAGGAGAAGTAGTTTTGTCGGTCAGTGATGATGAGCTTTTTTACTTTATTTCAAAGTGTTTTATATTCATTATGGATGAGGGGGGTCCTATTTTTTTGGTATTGAGTCCAGAGTTTGTCTCTGTGTCGCATTGTAGCAAGTGTATTTTTGGTAAGCCAAGGGGCAGTTTTGGTCTGTATTCTTTTTGTTCTTAGGGGAGCGTGGTAGTCTAGGAGGTGTAAGAAGGTTGTGCTGAAATGGGCAACTGCATTATCTAGAGGAAGTGTTTTTAGGCTGTTCCAATTTATTGCTTTTAGAGAGTTAGAAAAAGCTGTTGGGTCAAAGTTTTTGTGGTTATGTGTGATAATAAAGTTATGAGTACGATGGAGGGGTAAGGGTAGTTGGTGTATAAAGGTGGGTAAGTGGTCACTAAGATGATTGGGGAGAGTACCGCTGTCAGAGTAATAATGAGGGTGAGAGACTAAGATCCAATCTAAGGTAGTGCCACTGGAGAGGTTTTTTGAGGGGCAGGTTACAGAGTTGATAAGCTGAGAGAAGTTGTAGAGGTTAATGTTAAGTGGGTTAGAGGGAGACTGAATGGAGGCCCAATTAATATTCATGTCTACTAGGATTATTGTTTCATTACTGATGTTGGTGGAGAACCAGGAGAGAATGTCTTCAAGTGTAGAAATATTGTCACCTGGGGGAATGTAGAATGAGGCTATACATATATGCTTGTGTTTGTTGATTTGGAGTAATGTTAGTAGTAATTCAGCATTTTTAAAGTGGGGAGTGGGTTTATTATAGAGAGTAACTGATAGTGAGGATAAATATAGGAGAGCTACACCACCCCCTTTTTTATGAGATCTGTCTTTTCTAATGATAGAATAGTTGGGTGGGATAATTTCAGAGTCTTTTATGTGAGGTTTTAACCATGTTTCTGAGATGGATAGGATGTCAGGTTTATTGTGTGTGAGCCAGGCATGCAGGTTTGGGATTTTGTTGACTATGCTTTGGGAGTTTAAAGAGGTAAGTAGTATGGACTTGTTCATAGTTGTTGAGGTGAGTGGACCTGGGTTAGGATGGATATCTCCAGATAATAGGGTGGTAATTAGATGTAGGATAGAGTTAGAGAGGTTATTGGAAAGTTTAGAGTATACATTGGGCTCCCTTATGATTATGGAAGATTTGCTAGTTACTATGGGAGTATAATGTCTATGTGAGGTTAGAAGTTTGTATGGAAAAAGTAGATGTTTTTTATGGGATATAGGTGTGGAGAAATTGGAGTGTATGAGTGTTGGAGAGATGAGGTAAGATGGTTACTTATGCGGAAGGATTGTGAGTGGTAGATATTAGTGGGTTGGGTGAGGTAGAGAATAAAGGAAAACTGTAGGAGTAGTAGTAGTAGAAGGGAGATGAGTAAAGGTTTAGAAAGCATTATGAGATGAGGTGACGAGTTGTTAAGTAGATTACTAAAACAATTTGCGAATTATAGAGTGATTGTGTATGTTGTGAAGCTGGTAGGTCTTTTATTTTAGAGAATGGAGTGGGAAGTAGAGTTGTGTTTGATATGGTAGTAGTTAAAGTTTGTTTGTTAATAGAGTAATTGAAGGTATTTGGATAGGTGGGGTAAACTAGGTGGGGTAATTTAAGATTAAAGTGGGCGGGATAAGAGAATGGGTGTTTTGAGGGAATGGAGAATGATTCGGTAATTGGATAAGTGGGTGTGGTTTGTGAGGAATAAAGGTAGAGGTGCTGGGGGTGGGTGGGAATTGGGGGCAGGGTAGGGGAGCGGAGCAGGTAGAGCCAAGGAAGGCAAGGGAAGATCGAGAACATATCAGTGGAGTGAGGTTTGCAGACAGGTAAGTACAGGAAACAAGGATATAGTCAGATAGAGTGGGCTATGGTGTTTTAAGAGAGGAAAGTAAAGTTAGAGTTTACAGTGCTTTAAAGAGAAAAAGTAAAGTTAGTCATTAAACAGAAAATTATAAGAGAGTTAGTGAATTGGAATTTAATTGGTGGCGGGAGGGTGCCATCTAGTGGACAGATGCTGAAAATGCGTCTGTGGCTCCACCAAGGCTATCTCTGGGGTAGATTGAAAATGGGAGAGAGAGAGGTCAGTGTAGGTCAGGGAGCTGGGCGAGGGGGCAGTATGGATATACAGAAGTAAAGGAAGGGTTGGCTGCTGGCTTTCCTGGCAGGGAAGCATTCTCAACACCTAGCAGGGCTTAAATAACTATAATAGTATAGGTTTAGCAGCAGATGCACATACTTCCTTGGTTCCTTCAAGGAGAGGCTTGGTTCAAGTCAAGTAAAGGGGATGAGGCAGCAGAGTAGTGAAAATTGGTTGAGCTTGTATTATCTGTAGTTTAGGTCTAGGCGTCCACCCAGGCGAATCCACAGAGGATAATTACAGGGCCTGAAAGCTGGAGACAGGAGAGAAAGTTAGGAGAGAAATAGTACTTTAGTAAATAGGGAGACAACATTAGGTCAGCAGCTGTGATATAAATATGTAGTAGTGAGAGCAGTAGTGGGTAAAAAAGTTTAACACTTTGGCTAACAGTTTGTTTCAGTTAGAAATGCAATTAGTGGTTAAACAAAATATGTTTGTGAGCTTCTGTACATATATATATAAGAGACATAAACAAGGAAGAGATAAAATGTACACAATAGCAATGCAATTAAGTATGAATAAGAGTACACATGTATAGTTCAGTATGTATATCTAAGAATACATTAGCAAGGAAGGTAATTGCACACACTTAACTTAATTATTCTCTACAGCATAGGCCTGGTAATATTACAGTAAAATTTGTTTAGAAACAACATAACCCAGGAATATTACGAAGACAATGTGTCTTGGAATGCTTAAGTACTTTACTATGTGATACGATTGTATGAGTTGGAGATTGCAGAAAGCACTTAACTCTAATGCGTGTGTAGGTTGGCATTTACAGGGATATAGTTAGCTAGTACTCCCCACAGCATTCTCACAGTAAGGTAAACAGCACGCTCTTTAATCGCTAGATACTAGGCTTAAAACAACAGCGAATAGAGAGCATTTATTAAACAGTAAATATGTGAGGTCGCTCGAATCTTTAAAAAAATAAGCACTGCAACATGAACTAGGTAGTGTAGCCTTTCTATGTGTTTCAAAGCAGCATCTAATTAGGTATAGGAGAGGAAAGTGATTTGGTTGGAATGCACATGTGTTGGTTGGCGTTTACAGAGATACAGTTAGCCAGTACTCTCCACAGCGTTCTCACAGTATATTAAACAGCACACTCTGATCGCTAGATACTAGGCTTAAAACAACATACTTTAGCTTTAATTAATTGAGTTTTAACAAAGTATATATTAGCAAAAGGGCGTTTCTGATTTCGCCCTTGTGTGAAAAGATTACAACAAATTAGCCATTACACTGCACGGAGTTAACACTATGTTGTGCAGTACACTCCTCAAACACTTGATACTAGGCTTTTAAGAACAATAATATCCTTGTTTGGATTGATTAAGAATAATACAGGTAAAGATAATAAGTTTTAAACCAAAATGCAGTGTCTTAGTGCTCGTAGACTCTAGCAGTTTATATAAGCAAAAGGACATGCCTGAAAATTCTCACTTGTATGGAAATATTGTGTCTCAAGGTTACAGGTTCCACTTTCACACTCTACCAAGGCCAAAAGGAATGCCAGACCTGCCACAAAATCAATGGGCAGAGGCACAAAACAAATTACAGCCCTCATGGACATGAGAGCTATTCAGAAAGTGCCACAACAGGAACAAGGACAAGGATTTTACTCAAGACTTTTCTTGGTCCCCAGAAAGGACAAAGCCTGGAGACCCATACAGGACCTATCTACTCTAAATACTTACCTGGATGTTCCGAAATTCAAAATGTTGACACTACAGCAACTTCTTCCCATGCTGGGCAAGATGGCTTGGCTTGTTACTCTGGACCTCAAAGAGGCATACCTACATGTCCTAATCAGACAAAATTGCAGAAGATACCTCAGATTCATAGCTGGCAAAATGCATTACCAATTCTCTGCACTGCCCTTTGACTTATCTACTGCGCCCAGGGTCTTCACAAAATGCCTGGCACCAGTAATTGCATTTTGCAGACAAAAAGGAATTCAAATATATCCCTACTTGGACGACTGTCTTATTCAAGCAGAGAGCAAGGACATTCTTCTAAAGCATCTGGCGTTTGTAAAAAGATTGCTAATTTGCCTAGGGTACACAGTAAACGAAAAGAAATCAAAACTAGTGCCCTCACAAGAGCATTCCTGGGTGCCAGCTTAAATACAATGGCCCAGATGGCTTATCTCACGCCAGACAAGCAAAGGCAACTGACTCAGTACTTTCAAGTGATGGCAACAAAGACCCAACTCCCTGCAAGAAAAATTGTACAGGCCTTGGGGTTCATGGCGCCCTGCATTCTACTAATACCATATGCCAGACTGCATATGAGGAAATTACAATGGTACCTAAAAAGTGTTTGGACCCAACACTGTCACAGTTTGGAAACAGTAATACCACTTATTCCCTGCCTACAACAGGAGTTTCAGTGGTGGGCACAGGTATGTCACCACAACAAGGGACAGCCTTTCACCTTACCCACAACCAGGCAGACACTAACAACAGATGCTTCGGATTACGCCTGGGGAGCACACATGGCAGGAAAATGTATTCAGGGCAAGTGGGCCACAGACCAAATGCATCCTCACATCAATAAAAAAGAGATGCTAGCTGTACAAAATGCCATAACAGCTTTCAAGGACCTTCTGCATCCAGGACAACTATTATTAAAGACAGACAACACCACAGTTATGTGGTACATAAACAAGCAAGGGGGGGGCACTCATTCCTATCCCCTCTGCAGACAAGCCATGACTTTGTGGAACACAGCACTGACCTATCAAGTTCATCTGCAAGCACAATTCCTGCCAGGAAAGAAAAATACTCTGGCAGACGACTTAAGCAGAAACATCATGGATACTCATGAGTGGAAATTAAATCCACAAGTATTCAGTATGATAACACAAAAATGGGGGTGCCCAGACATAGATCTTTTTGCCTCCCCTCTGAACTGCCAACTACAAAAATTCTGCATAAGGACTTACCACACACAAGCATGGAAAGTGGATGCTCTCTCGTTCAGCTGGAAAACCCTAAAGGTTTATGCCTTCCCACCACTGCCTCTCCTTTCAAAGGTACTCCTAAAAGCCAGACAAGAAAGGCCAAAAATGATCCTGATTGCTCCAGACTGGCCACGCCAGCACTGGTACCTAATCTTAAAAAACTTGGCTCAAGGCCCAGCATGGATTTTACCTCAAATTCCTCATCTTCTGACTCAACAAAACAATCAGATCCTGCACAGCCATCTCAAAACCTTAAACCTGGCTGCATGGCAGATTACTTAGTCAAACAGCCAATGCCTCTCTCTAAAGCTGTTATGGATGTCATTTTGGAGGCCAGGAGGCCCAGCACCAGGAAATCCTATTCAGAAAAGTGGAAGAGATTCTGCGCCTGGAACCAGGCTCAAAGCTTTGACCCCCTTGTTCTAAATATTCCTCAAATATTACAATACTTAACTGAGATGCTGAACAAAGGCATATCCTTTTCATCCATTAAGATCCATGCCTCTGCCATCTCAGTTCATTACAACACGGATCCTCCAATTTTCTCTCATCCATTATTAAAACAGTGCCTCAGAGGGGCTAAAAACATAAGACCGCCCCGGAGAGCACCAACACCAACTTGGGACCTTAACTTTGTCTAGGAAAAAATAACTTTACCTCCTTTTGCACCAGCCAATTCAGCAGAATTAAAATATGTGTCATGGAAAACTGCTCTGCTTCTGGCAATAACCTCCGCACGAAGAGTCTCAGAGTTACAGGCACTAATGGCAGTGGAACCTTTCATCATTTTTCATCAGGACAGGGTTTCCTTAAGAACAAACCCTACTTTTATGCCAAAGGTGGTATCCAGTGTGGCTCTTAACCAAACTATTCACTTGCCAACATTTTATCCAAATCCCCAGAATAAAGGGGAGAGACTACTGTACTCATTGGACATACACAGGCAGTTATGTTTCTACTTGGACAAAACAAAAGCTTTCAGGAAAACTGAGCAATTGTTTGTAGCATATGCTGCAGGATCACAGGGAAAGGCTATTTCGAAACAGACCATTTCAAAGTGGATAGGACACTGTATCCATTTCTGCTACACACAGCATGAAAAAAATTGTACCTAACAACATTAGGTCACATTCCACCAGGGCAACAGCCACTTCAACTGCCTACCTTAGAGGAGTACCTACCAAGGACATTTTGGAAGCTGCAACTTGGAGTTCAGTGCACACATTTACCAAGCATTACCACTTGCCTCTTTACTCTAAATCAAGAACTGGCTTTGCCACTGCAGTTCTGCAGGGCCTCATAGCCACCCCAAATACTTTATAGACCCAGCCACCCTACCTCAGCTTTGGGATTCAACCCAAGTGTAATGACTGCAGCAGTGAAACACGATGAACATAGTACAGTTTTGTACCTACCATAAATGTAGATGTTCGAGTGTATTCACTGCTGCAGTCCAGGTTACCCTCCCTCCATCCCCTCTTCTTAGCTGGGACTTATCTATACCTTTCTACCCTATACAACCTATATGGTGCATTTGCTTGTAACTGAAGGTATTGTTTTCATTTTTTATGTATATTTCATTAGCAATATATATTGCCTACCTATCTGGGGGCACCTGACATCTGGGGCAAGAAAAACTGAAGAAAATGGCGTCGGCTGCATCTTATATACCCCCTGGCGCACTGACGTCAGGGAAGAAGTGACAGCAACCGACGCCGGACCAAGACATTGGAACTCTGGCTGACTGCGGGACCGCCTGATGGCAGGATAACACAAGTGTAATGACTGCAGCAGTGAATACACTCAAACATCTACATTTATGGTAGGTACAAAACTGTACTATATTCAACGTGTTGAGAAAGAAATGGGGGAGCCCAGAGATAGACCTGTTTGTCTCCACTCTGAACTACCAATTGGACAAATTCTGCACAAGGGCTCCCCACAAACAAGCTTGGAAAGTGGATGCCCTGTCCTTTACCTGGAAAAACCTATCTGTTTAGGCCTTTCCACCTCTGCCTCTCCTCTCTAAAGTGCTACTCAAGATCAAACAGGACAAACCAAGGACGATACAGATTACACCAGACTGGCCATGCCAACACTGGTACCCCCTCTTGCATGGTGTGTCACTGCTGGCACCATGGCACCTGCCTCAGACCCCTGCCCTGCTGTCCCAGCAGGAGGGCCAAATTCTGTACCCACAGCTTCAAACCCTGAACCTTTCAGCCTGGCTAATTACCTGATCTCTCCGTTACCATCCCTTAGTAAGCAAGTGATGGATGTCATTCTAGAGGCAAGTAGACCTAGTAATAGAAAATCCTATGCTGAAAAATGAAAAAGATTCTGTTCCTGGAGCCAAACTCAGGGGATGGGCACAACAGTGCCCAATTTACCACATATTCTTCAATACTTAACTGAGATGCTTCACAAAGGCCTTTCCTTTTCTTCCATCAAAATTCATGCCTCGGCCATTTCAGCACATTACAGTACAGAGCCACCCTCTTCTCTCATCCACTGCTGAAGCAATTCCTCAGAGGGGCCAAAAACTTAAGACCACCCAGGAGAGCCCCTACTCCAGCCTGGGACCTTAACTTTGTATTGGAAAAGCTCACTCTACCTCCCTATGAGCCAGCTGCAAATGCAGAGTTGAAATTCCTTTCCTGGAAAACGGCCTTCCTTCTAGCCATCACTTCAGCAAGAAGGGTGTCTGAATTAGGCCCTCATGGCAGTGGAGCCTTTCATCATCTTTCATGCAGACAGGGTGTCCCTCAGGACCAATCCTTCCTTTATGCCCAAGGTGGTATCCAGTGTGGCCCTTAATCAGTCCATTGATTTGCCAACCTTCTTTTCTAATCCAGAGAACAAAGGGGAACGAATACTGCATTCCTTGGACGTGCGCAAACAACATAGATTTTACTTGGACAGGACTAAGCCTCTCAGGAAATCTGAACAGCTGCTGGTTGCATTTGCTGCAGGGGCAGAGGGGAAGGCCATTTCAAAGCAAACCATTTCTAAGTGGATAGGCCATTGCATTAATTTCTTTTATAAGCACCATGGAAAAACCTACCCCACAGGGGATAAGACCACATTCCACCAGGGCTGCATCTACCTCTACAGCCTTTCTCAGAGGTGTCCCTACCAGGGACATCCTAGAAGCTGCTACCTGGAGTTCTGTACATACCTTCACCAAGTATTACCACTTGCCAATTTTTTCTAAATCCAGAGCTGGCTTTGCCACTGCAGTCTTGCAGGGCCTTATAGCTGATCCTAATGCTATCTAATTGCCTCCGCCCATCCTTAGCTTTGGGAATCTACCCAAATGTGATGACTGCAACAGTGAAACACGAAGAACATAGTACAGTTGTGTACACTTATCATAAATGTAGATGTTCGAGTGTATTCATTGTTGTAGTCCTAGTTACCCTCCCTCCAGCCCCCTGATGTCTACTGACTATACCTCTATCCTTGTTTAATATGCTTAAAGCTTTCTGGTGTATTTGCTTTTTGTTGGAGGTGTAACCTTGTATATAATTGCTTCCCATTATAGGGGCACCTGACATCTGGAGCAAGAAAAACTGATGTAATGGCATCAGCTGCATGCTTTATACCCCTGACGACCTGACGTCATGGAAGATGAGACAGCAACTGATGCAAGACCCAAGACTTTGATAATCAGGCCGACTGAGGGCTACCTGCAAGCAGATAACCCTAAATGTGATGACTGCAACAGTGAATACACTTGAACATCTACATTTATGGTTAAGTGTACACAACTGTACTTTATTACACCTTTCACCTTACATATCCTAAGTGCATTGTGACACTTCTCTCTGTGCTACAGACTGAAGTACTGCCAGATTTCCTCCATGACCTTGACATGACCTCTTCATATAGAAAAGCTATGGCTGAGTGGAAAAGTTCCTTGCTGAGTAGAAATGCACAAAACCTTTTTTTCATTCCCAGTCGTTATTGGGTTCCTTGTAGTGCAAGACATAACCAACTTGACATTTGATTTCATCTTTAATTATTTGGCAGGGTGTTGATTTAGTTTGCTGCTTGCCTATTCATAAGGTCACTGTGTTTGATATACTGCATATACTGACATTCTCATTTTCACAGTGAGCAATGGCCTTGTTTTTGCTTGTTGTTCTGCCATACATGCCTCTGGATAAAAAAATGATTTAAGGAATCAGTCAATTTGTAGTATAGTGTACTTTTCTCTGTAAATTCCAGGGTATTTTGTCTCATTTCAAGGCATTTAAACCAGCACTGAATGTTAAATTCAAGCAAAATTTCCTACAGTTTTAGACAAAAGGGCTTATCTTTTGCTTTGCATGCAAAAAATACTTGGTTTTAGTCTGGTTGCAATGGTTTTAAGATATAATTCCTAAAAATGTTTCAAGACAATGGCTAGCACTTTCTAAATTAAAGCAAATGTTCCTACATATTCAGAAAATAAATTTTAATTTGTTTTCTCTGTATTAAACAAATTTACTTGTTTTAAGTTTGAATGTACTAGTTTTAAGATGCCCATGGGGGTTTGGAGGCTTTTAAAATACTTTTGGCAAGTGAAATTGTATTGTTCTGTTGGCAGATAATTTTGCGTATTTTAAGTAATATTTGCGTAATTTTCTATTTTTTTGCTTGTTTTTGAGAGCTGAGTTTTTCAGTATATGCATCAGTGAGCTCTCCCCTTCGACTGTTTCCTGACATCCCTTCAAGGTGCCCTCATTTCTCCTCACTTGGACATCATAACAGTGACAGAACTGCCCTGCAGAGCATGCTATCATAGGTTTCTCTAATAGTTATACCCTTCACTTTATCCCAGGTATCCGTTTTCTCCAATGCCCTCTCATATGCAGCTGCCTTTGTTTGATCTATGTGTTTAGGTAATATAAGAGGCATTTGCATACGCCATATTTTGTTTGCACCATGTTGGTTCCTGTCTGTTCATAACTAAAGTGTAAGTAGAAGATTCTGTATCTACATGCTCTGCTTCTCTGCTGGGTTTAGAATGGATATGGCAGCTAGTTTGCGCATAACAACACCTTAGTTAGACAATTTCATTGAACCCTCTGCAAACTATGCTGTTTGGTGTAAAGCTCATTGCTGCTCAGTTATATAGTGATGTGTGCACTGCACCCATAAATACCACACTGGAGCAATATGGTTGTAAATTAACTACCTAAGTGATTCAGAAACATCCAGTTGATATAATCCTTATTAACTATGCAGAGGTAACACAATATAAAAATTAGCAAATAAATTAGCTGCCATCCATGTTGCATTGTTATCACAATAACCTGGAGAATAGCTGATGACTATTTGACATTTGTTTTAATATAGCTTCATTCTGTAGCTATTTATACTATATTTTCTGATGGCACATTGTTACTGTGATGTTGTGGTCAGCTGTTCTTAGCTGAGTACTGTGTTTAAGAGTATACAATATGAACCCATTTACATTATGAGACTAATGCTGTAGCAAGATGTCAAGTGTTACTATCAGTTTTACCAGTTATATTGCTGTAGATCTCATTGTCTGTAGCTATGTGACTGAAATGACAAAATATCTGAACTTGTCCATGATGGGTATTTCTATAAAAGGAAGCTACATGCTAGGTGCATCCTTCTCTGTAGTACTGAGCAGCATGCCAGATAATGAGATGTTATCTGCATTTATTATGAACTGTAGGCTGGGCAAACAGTGCCAAAGGAAGAAATTGTCAGTAGCACAGGAACGTGCAGTTCTGCTGCATGTTCTGAGGGATCATGATTTCTGTTCAGTGGAGAAGCATGGTCACTCATGAGAACAACTTAAGCTGCAATGCAGGGTGTGCTACAGCTGTGTAAAACACAGGGACAGGGCCCTGTGGACTGCCCCATGGCACACTGTATGGCACACCCTGTAAAATACCTCATGGGGGTTTCCATACCAGTGATGGGGTGATGCCTTTCCCAACAGTAATGGGGTGCTGCCTATCCTAGACTCCACTGTGTATACTGTGCCCATCAATGTTTGCATAATTCCTGTCATTCTGTGTTGCATCCCTTGTCAGCTGTACAGATGATGATGGCTGACAGAAGTGAGACTTTACTGCATGCACTAATGTGTGATAATGCCTCATGCATGGATCATGCACTCCACCACATGAGCTGCATTGGCTTCAACATAGCAACCTCTTTACAGTGTGCATTAACCTGTTCTATGTGTTTCTTCCACTCACTTTGTTTAGTAATAAATAGGTCTAAAATTATATACAATATCTCACCGATGGTCCTCAGTAACTCTGTGTCCACTCAGTAGTGCTAAATAATTTGCTTTTGACTTAGTTCACATTATTCAGATGTGTGAGCCACTGAAGAAATTTCCACATAGAACCACTTTTTAGCAAAGCATTTTTCTGCATACTATAATAAATTATATTAGCTTATTTTGTTTGAACAGGTTGCATCTGCGATATTTCTGAACTCCAAAACCTCTTTTTAGTCACTCATTTGCAAATGTTATCATCCAGCTTAACTGCAATGTATACCACACAAATGTAACTGCACAAGCCTTGTCTTTGAATCATCAATGCATTGTTCATGTCTGCAGATCATGAGAATATGCCTTGCATACTGTGTAGACAGTTTCTGAATATAAATGTAGTAAAAAATAATAGTAAAATATAAGCAACAACACGACTCGAAATGGTACAATAAAAGCAAGTAAATAAAAATAAAATAAAAGTACTGAGCCTGCAAGGCTTAAAATAAAACCAATTTTTAATACACAAGAGAACAAAGTTGTTCTCTTGTGTATTAAAACTTGGTTTTATTTTAAGCCTTGCAGGCTCGGTACTTTTATTTTATTTTTAGTTTCTGAATATAGTCCAAAGTATCCAATAATATTCAATATAGCGCTTTTGAAAAGAAAAGAACGGTCTCTTTTTTGGATACACTGATTCATATATTCACCATGTATAGCAAACAAAATGCTGAAAACATAACTGTCATACAAAGGACCAACATCTAGGGCTTATTTGTGTAACAAGCACAATTATATATCTTTTACCATAAATTAATCAGGATGGGAAAATAATCTTTCTGACTTACTGAACAGCATGACAGAACGAGAGATTGCAGTTTTTTTTATGTACTTTGTACAAAATGACGAAATTGTTTTCTCCATATTTCAGTGTGAATTAGATTTATTTTTATTACCTACCCAAAGAATTTTAGCATCTACATTGACAGTAGTAGTAGTGATGTGAGTCTGAAAAGTATGGCAACGTAAGTAATACTTTGAGGCAGTGGGCTAGATCATCTTTCTTTTGTTCTTCTTGGTTATGTGCATTCATGTCCAGACTCCATAGCTGCGGTGATACAAAGTTATGTCTATAATGTGTAGGTGAGCAATAACCTTTTGTAAATATTCCTTGATATAGATATATTTCATACAGAAACACAAGTTGTTTTTGCTTACCTCTTTTAACATAGAGGAATACTTCAAAATAAAATTCCAAAGGTTTAATGTGAGAAAATGGCACGCATCTAGTAAAGGAAAACAAGCTACTGAAGGTAAACATAAAAGGTAAACAGGAATACGTTACACCACTTTTTGAGTGATCTTCATTTCACTTTTCTTCCTCTTCTTATGCATTTTTGAAACAGTGATATAAGCAAACAGTAATCAACTAACCCTGAACTGCTTTTAGGAACTGACCTGTATTTCACATTTGCCAGTGGCTACAGCTGTTTCCTTTCATTTGTATGGTATTCCATGATGCCAGGTTCTGTTTCATTATGCATTTTCCCACAGACTGCCTAGAGTAATGTAGTTTAAGTGATGAATATGGGTTTCAGTTTATTTTCTTCAGATGTTCTGCTGGCATTCTAAAAATATCAGTTTCTGTTCACCAACTTAATCACTGTGCAATATAAACCTCTCCCTTTTATTTTGATACTAATGTTCATCTTTCTTGCTTGTGTACCCAGGAAATTCTAGAATTCATGCAGCCTGTCTGCATCTTTGCAAAAGAAATGGAAGAATGCAAGGGACCTGTACACATATAACCCTGCCCACACATGCACATGACTGGATCATGATTCAGCATATGCACATTGCAGACTCACCTTCCCACGAAGCTGACAATCTCATACCTCTGAAAATGGCATTATCATGGGTCCTGCCTGGAGTGAAGGAGAACAGGTCCTGCTTTCCTATTTCACATAATCAGTGAATCAGGAGTTGATTAATGATGATCAACAATTTCTGAGCTGACCACAAATTGCTCAAACATTCTGATCACACCCTACACACACACACATATGTTTTTATATAAATATATATATATATATAAATATATATATATATATATATATATATATATATATATATATATATATATATATATATATATACTTGTGTGTGTATTGTTTAAAATGATTACTTTTTTGTGTTATGGTTTCCTTAGTGCAACAGAATAAAAACATAAGGATATAATGTGCAAGCTATCATGGTGACTGTAAGACACTTAGCCATATGCACCTTGAAGCAGGCAAACTTAAAAGTTCTTGCCACCCATTTCAAGCACTTAATATTGCTGACCTCCCAAGTTAAGCAGATCTGAACATGATAACCCTGGTGTAAATTTTTTCTACCCATCCAGTCATCAAGGCTAGCCTTAAGGTTAGTCAAAGTATTTCTTTGACCTGTAGTGGTAGCTTATTTCATAGGCTAGGAATAAATTTAGTTAGGAACCTCTCCCTACAATGAATCCCGTTTAATGGTTGGTATAGAGTAAGGTCCTTAGTGCAGGCATTTGCAGAGCGACTAGTTTTGAGAAGAAATAAGAGGTCAAACAAGACCAAGGTCACCTCTTAGTAACCTATAGGCTGCTAAAGATAAGGATAATTATGTTAATCTATTGGGGTAGTTGAACGATTTAAAATGTTTTATTTTCTTTGTTAGAAGTCGTTGGGACCTTTCCAGCTGAGTGATATGCTTGGATTTCTACATACCAAAAGGGATATTATACTCTATGAGTCTGATAAGGAAAGGGTACAGTGGTAGGATGACTTCTTTGGATCTTGAAGATATTCCTTGGAAAGTAACTGGTCCAGGCAGAAAAAGTTCCTGACTATGGTGGAAATATGATGATTGAGTGAGAGTTATCTGCATAAGTACTTATGTTTCTTATGAGCAAATGTGTCTGAAGAGGAGTACCTTTTATAACATATGAGGTGGGAGCAACTTTTCTGCCAAACACTACTGTGTTGCACTTTTTTAAATTTAGTTTGAGACTGTTTTTAATATACCATGTATATGCTTATTCCACTTCTTGCAGTTATCAAACTTGGTCAACCACACTTAAGGGATATTAGCTTGGATGTCTACAAAATAAATGGCAAACATGAAAAAGGACTGAACAGATCCCTGTGGTACTTCACTAACTGAAATTTGACATTCAGAGGGAACCAGAAACTACTACAATTTGGGATCTATTAAATATCCAATTTACAACCCGGTGGACAGTGTATGAGTTTACATTAAGCTAGTCTAATTTTTCAGTAATGCCAGCAATGAAGGTAGCCTTAGCCAGGTCAAGATAAGCAGTGTGCTCAGAATGACCACTGTCCACAGCTCTTGTAACCTTTTAAAAAAGCTTACTATGTTCAGGAGATGGGATATGCCCTTCATAAAATCAGACTGATTAGGATCTAGATCAGTTAAGTTGCTTATGTCGGCATCAATGAGTTCTGCTATGCATGTCCCATGGCTTATAAGGCTGGTGGGTCTATAATGATGCAAGTCTGTAGAGGGGTCACACTTGTGCAAGGGAGTTACAATGGCTATTTTCCAGGCATCAGGAACAGACCCTGTAGGTAGACTGAAGTTAAGTAGTGTAAAGAAAGGCTTAGATAGTGCATACTTGGTGCTGGTGATAATACATCCTGGTATGTTCTCCAGGCCAGTGAAAGTATCACTTTTAGTCTTTGATAGGGATTCTAACACTTGTTATAGCTGAGATCAGGATAACCACATTTTCAGGGATAGTGGGGGCAACAATATGACAGGCAGGGTAAAGTTAGCACACAATTTGTCTGCTAATTTATTAGCTATTTCCTTGGAGTCACAGCGGGTGATATTAAAAATGAACTCAGTCTACTGGATATTATAATTTTCTGACATAACTGAAGAAAGATTTGTTGTTTCCTTTGCACTCTGTTGCAACTTTAAGGAAGTACTCTGCTTCATTTTTTCTAATAGTATTTTTAAGTTCCTTGCTGGCATGTTTCAGTGTAGTCTTGAGAAACAGAGATGGGGCTTGCTTGTAATTTCTCATTTATTTATTTTGTTGTAGTGTCTATTAATACTGAAGTTCCATCAGAGAGGTTTATTACTGAATTTCCTGAATTATATTTAGGAAGTACAGGTACTGACCTTTATATGCAACTGTTCACGTGTTGGTAATAGTCAGAGTTAAATGCGGCAGCTTTCACAGTTAGGTCCACTTGCAATGGATAGTTGGGAATTTTGCATAGTTCGTCTACAAGCTGAAGTAGGTTTGCCCTGGAGATGTCCCTAAAGATGGTCTCATTTGGTGGTAGAGTGATAACACTAAGCCTGGCAGAGATGATGAGGATGTGTAAGGTGGAGTGCAGATGGGCATTAGGTTGGTAATGGCCATCATCATCATAATCAACCCCCCCTTTCCCATTTTCTCCATGGGGTCAGGGTGTCGTGTCAACTGTCACCATCTCTCTTGATTCAATATCACTCTCCTACCTTCTTTGACAGTCATGCCTGACTGTCACAGGTCTTCTTTCACAAAGTCCATCCACTTCTTTGCTGGCTGCCCTTGTTTCCTCTTGTCTTCTTCCTGCCTGTCCCAAGTCTTTTGCACCAGATTGTCTTCTGCATTTCTGCACAGTTTTCTGAACCAATGTAATCTGTTCGGTTTGAGTTTCACTCAGTTAGAGTTACTTTGGCTTCTACTATGATGTCCTGATGTCTTCATCATTCCCAAAGTGGGCATCGTACCACCCATCTCATGCAATTCATCTCCATCACCTTTGGTTTCCTCAATTGCTTTGCCTTTAGCCTCATTGATAATGATCTGTAAGTGACCTAAAGTTTGCTTTTTTCTTACTCCTTCTCATGCACCTCTGCAGATCACAAACTTCCTTTGCAAAATTACTACTGTTAGAATCATGACTTTTGTTTGTATATGTAAGTAAAATTACCATACTCCTATGTAAAATTGCCTTTTAGCCTAAAATTTGAGTGTACTCATTTTAATATTATCTGTTTAGCGGAGCTTATCTTTCCGGGCCTCTACTGAAAATGGACATACATCCAGTTAGACTAGCCTGGTCAACAAATGTAAAATAAAACAAAATAAATAAAATTATTGGTCAGGTTTCTGTACCTTACAAGAGGACTAGTCAGACCACTGTTTTTTACGTTTGATTTTCAGCTGCTTTGGCATTTTTTATCACACACTACTCCTGACACTGTCTGCCAGTTGGCTGCAGCACCTCTGATTCTAACCTTGACCTCTTCATTCAGACTTCCCTTCTCCTTAACCACACCTCCGAGATACTTTAAACTGTTAATCTGTTCCACTATTTTCCTTCTATCTTAATTCTATGTTTCTTCTAATTTCTCCCATTTGCTGCTATTACACACATCTTATCTGCACTTGGTTTCAGCCCATGTACCTGCTCATCTCCGATCTTACCTTCTACCACTGTGCATATTCATTTATCAGTCCCCCTCTTCAGAACTTTCATGCAATGTGGCAGGAGTTTGATACTACACTACTCACAGTTGTGATTGTCCCCATTGTTCGTGTACACTGGCACTAGTATACTTATTTTCCAGTCATCTGGGACACACCTTTCTCTCTCCATACGGCTGTGTGTCCCCTCTGGAGCCATTTCTCTTGTAACTCATCCAACATCTTGACCATATCGACTTTAACCTCATCTGAGCCTGATGCTTTGCCTGACTTCATTTTCCTTAGTGCTGTTATTATTTCTTCTACGGTGGGCTCCGCTTTTTCTTTTATCTTATGCTGTGATTATTATAAAACGACAAATAAGACCAGGTATTAGTAGAATAATCACAGTATAACTTCAGGATTCAACAAAACAACCATTGTTAATGAATTCCGTTTTAAATGCAGTTTTTCAATATTTCTTCAATATGAACAGAACAAGTTTAGTTTCAAGAATGGAGCTACCATATCCATACATTCATTTACATTTTAACCTCAATGCTATGAAAATAATGTGGTACCTAGATGTACTCACATGCAGCTTATCATATTGCCTGTTTTTCCCCTTTATAAACAAAGCACTTTCAAGGCCTATAGCAAGTCATCCTATTTTAAACCATTTCAGAGTGACTTCAACTGGATAAAACATAATAGATGACTGGTCTGGATTTTGTTTCTTCTAATCTCTATTTATTTGCTATTTACCACTCTAAATTTACATTATTTTAACAGAGTGAGTCAATTTATATGAATGTATTTT